>NC_135089.1:23360000-23560000 GCF_051107435.1 Chaetodon auriga
AGACCTAGCCCTGTATTAGCCTAGTAAAACATCATCACAATTATCAGTCATTATTTAAAGCTCAATGTAGCACCTCATCTCTGATACAACAGCATTGGTTTGAGAACAAGTTCATAATTAGGTTTGTAATGGTGATAGACTAGTGGTAGTCAGAAACAGCTGAGTTGGTAAGAGCAAAGGGCAGAATGAGAGAGGAGATCAGATCGAGATGAAGACTGCAAAGTGGCTGAAAGTGGAGATGAGCTCAGACATGCCAATGACATTTCTTCTGTCTTAGTTTGGACCACTGACTCTGCCTACATTCACCCACTTGACCTATTTAGTTAACTACTGCTACTGTTTAATTCCTCCTCCCCACACATTCTTAAAGAAAACAAGTACGTTATTATCAGTTTGGAATAATAGCTGATGCATCTGTGACACTTTGCCTATCTACTTTAGCTTGGGGCAGAGTAAAGACCTGAGTAAAGACCCTAAAACAGAACCTCATTTAACTCTAACTTCTCTAGGAAAAAGAATTTGTGTTATTTAAGGTGTCAGATAGGGTATTATGAGGTGAAGAGATGACAGGAAATGCACTGCATCAGCCCATTCATCAACTAGATCTGAATTCCCCAGCAGGATTCATTTGCCCTCCTGAATCTGATCCAGTGCTACATCTAACCCAAGCTCTTTCCATGTAAGGATAGTCTAAAGTGGGAAATCACTTTCCATGATAAAGTTACCTAAGGGGACTTGTGTGTGTGTGTGTGTGTGTGAGTGTGTGTGTGTGTGTGTGTGTTTGTGTGTGTGTGTGTATGTTTGTGTGTATGTCTATGCTTGTGTGCACAGGGGTGTGTTGAGTTAGAAGATAGTTCAAGATGATTTAAAACTGTAAGTTTGTGCCGGAGGAAAATGACCACTGATACTTTTGTACGTTTGATTTGTGCTAGGTCTGCACCAGTGCACACTCATCTTGGATATAGCCACATGCTCAGTCCACCAAAACTAAATTACCAAACTACCTGCCAGTCAAGTAAAGTATACAACCATAAGTAGTGTTAGACGGTCACCCAGTGTGTGAAACAAAGCTTATCATTATTTTTTCCCCTCTGGCCTTACTGTAGCCGTTTCCATTGCTCACTGCTTAGACATACATGCTTTTCCACTGTGCACTCACAACAGAGACTAACCATGCCAGCCGTCACACTGCGGTAAAGCTTAGGAGTCCCCAAACACAAAATGTACAACAACACAAATGACTTGTGTTGTTACACTGCATTGGCAGGCCTTCTCCTCTAAGGGCATGAGCACACTGTCCACAGCCACTTGTACATAGTGCTGCACTGTTGACCTTAGTTTGCAAATGCACTTCAACACTGTAGCAGGTGCACAGACAAATCTACAGTAATAATATTTAAACCAAGTAAACCCACTACTTCTTGTCTTCTATGGTTTTTGCTTGAACCTGCACTTTTTAGAAAATGTAAAAAAAAAATACATATTGGCATTGATTGATTGGGTGTACAGAAAGGAATTAATTTTCACCCTGGGCCTACGGAAGTTGCTGCCCACATCAAGTATAAGTCCTTGATGCTTGCCTACAAAATTGTCACCAAAACCATTCCGCTCTACCTGAACTCCCTTATTCAGGTTTATGCTCCCTCCCACTCACTACGCTCTGCCCAGGAACGGTGCTTGGTGTTGCCAGCTCAAAAAGGCCCTAAGTCTCTAGCTAGACTCTTTCTTCAATGGTTCCCCAGTGATGGAATGAGTTACCAAACTCCATTTGTTGTGCAAATTCCCTCTCCATCTGTAGAAAAAGACTAAAGACCAAGCTCTTTACTGATCACCTTCTTTCTAAAAGCAAACAAACACACAAACAAAAAAACAACTCTCTGTTCACTCTATGCGCTCTATGCATTACTCACTACCTAGTAGCACCTATGTCCAATTGGACCAGAAAGTTGCATTGGGGCACTTACTCTTGTTCTCTCCCAACTAGAACTTTGCTTGTGGTGTATGAAAATCTCATATGTACGTCACTTTGGATAAAAGTGTCTGCCAAATGACAAATTGTAATTGTAATTGTAAGTCTTTTGAGGACGCAGGCTACCCACTCCATATACTGATTATTTATTGATCAAACAAAGAGTCAGTCAAATAGTACAGTGGCATTAGTCTTTTTAGAGAGTCTAGCAGCTCTGTGACTGAAAATGCCCATCGGTAAGTTCACCACTTCCGTCCAGACTTAATTATTTAAACAACTATTGGATGGACTCTTGGTTTAGACTTTCATGCTCCTCTCAGGATGGCTTGTAACAACTTAAGTAATCCTTTGACCTTTCATCTGTACCACCAGTTTTACCATGTCGTACTAATTTAAGTTTTCCAATATTTTGGTTTATGACCAAATACTTGCAGAACTGATTTCATTCACGTCAGCTTCAACTGTACTTTGTGTTAAGTACTAATTAGAAAATCTTACAAAGGTACCTTACTAAATTAAGCATAGTGAACATGGTAAACATTGCCTAGCAGTTAGTTAGCCTGTCATTGATGATGGTTTTGATTCTTCTTGAACTGCATGAGTGGCAGACTCTTAGAGCAGCTCTCACATGAGCTTGAGCTTTCTTCTCTAGTTTCTTTAACTTTAGACATGCAATTACTCCTTTTGTCTGCACACTATGAACACTTAACTTTGCCCTGTCTTTTCTACTGTTTTTTGCATTCTTAACAATCACTTCCAGGAACCCTGGTTATGGGTCTGCATGGCATCCATTCAAAGCTCCTAAAGTCTTGTGCAGACCAGTTGTGTGGGACAGTTGAGCATATTTTCAACCTGAACCTGAAACTGCCAAAGCTGTGGAAAACATCTTGATACCAATGCCAAAGACCTCAACAGTTACAAGCTGGTGGCACTGACCTGACACCTGCTGAAGACCCTAGAGAGGCTGGCTCTTGTCCATTTCCAGCCAATGCTGCAGAGGGCCAAGTTGGAGGACATGGGGTGGAACACCACTTCTGTTACAGACCCTGGTAACGGCTCACATTTTAGGTACACTGTAATGTCATTGTGAGTGAGGCTACAGCTAGTCTGGTTTTCTCTTTTTCTCCTGGGAAGCAGATAAATGTCAAAATTATGTTGGGGAAGGAGGACTGAACTTTGACCCATGCAGCATACAGTACGTTTGAGAAATGCATCTTTACATAAAGTTTAATAACTAAGTGTGATGTGTGCGCTGGGAAAGTAGGACCCAAATGCAGAGGAAAAGTTCTCAAAGCTTTATTAAGAGAGACCTAATGACGCATCGGGTGCACAACTTGCAGCCCCACGCATTACTAACTCAGATGACACTTTGGCGACCGACACACCCGCAGCTACTGCTGTACCCTTTGTAATTACGTTTGGTTTTGAACACTTCAAGCAAGACGGCACCAACAAAAGAAGCGCTGACTGCAAAGTCTGCGGTAGAAAGATTAAGGACGTTTGATCAACCACATCAAATTTTATCAGGCACCTGAAAACTCACCCAGATAAGTCACATTAGCGCATATGGACGGTTAGCAAACATGTTTAGCTCAGCATCAGCTATGTTTAACTTAGCTTGCTACCAGCTTTGTAGCTGAATATTTGAATAGATGAGTGAATGTTAGTTTGCTTGTCACACGTATTCAAGATATATTGTAACTGTATGTTCATGTTGGAAGAATACAGTCAGTCTCCTTTAAAGGAAATCATTCATTGTGTGTTTTCTTCATATTGCATTGCAGTACCCTGTTTAAAGTGATCATATAACAAACAACTAATCAGTACTGATACTTTATGCTAATAGATAAAGGAGAGATAATAATACAGCAGACGTTTTGAATTTTTTAGATATAGCTGTGCAGTATTCTTAGTAGACCGAATAGCAGCAGATAATAGAAGGCTCATTAAAACAAGAACAGACATGAGAGATTTATTTTTTAGAGACTTTAGACTTGACTTGGACTCATGACCAAAGACTTGAGACTTGACCAAGTCTCACCCCAGAAAGACTTGAGACTTGACTTGGACTCGTGACCAAAGACTTGAGACTTGACTTGGACTTGCAAAAAAAGACTTGTGAACATTTCTGATCTCCGTTAAGGGAAAAAAAAGCACACAGGCAGACAATACAACTCACAGGGGAATCGAGAAAAACTGCACAAAGAAAAGGCGACTGGAGGCACATGGCAGGGACCAGGAGATCCAAACTGTTGCGAGACACAATAGGTATGAACCATGATCATCTGGCACTAGAGTGTGAGAGGAACCCGCTTAAGAAAGAGAGACCTAATGAGTGGAGATTAATGGTTCTGGTGTGTCTGGCCGCTGCTCACCTCGGCTGAGATAAGCCCCGCCCCTGCCATGCTCCAGCCCTGGAGAAACACAGAACAGAGTCAGAGCAGATACGAAAAAACCCAGCCACAACACTAAGTTCAGGAACAAGACCACACCTCAAACACACCTTATTTGCGCACCAAGGAATTTAAGCGCTCCTGATTCATTCATTTCCTCTTCAACTCGTTTTCTGGGCGGTCTTGTTCTCTGCAGTCCAATGCTGCCAGCAAATCCGGCTGTGCTCATAAGTCCACTTCCCCCGACGATCACAGCTCACAACCCCCGACAATCCCCACGTAGTCAGCCTGTTGCCCACCACAAGCTCCAGGGGAAGACCATGTCCACCAGACACCTCTCTCCCACCTGCTTGAGGCCCGAGCACCCAAGCGACGGACGAAGCCTCCGTCATATGCACACATCTATACAACAATCCGACCGCTCCCCAGCATCAAATTCAAGCTCTCCTAATTTCAAAGCTGTCTTGTCCTCTCTCCCCCCTTTCTCCCGAACTTTACAATCAACATGTGCACATGCATCCCTCCACCCCAGCACCCTCCCCTCTTTTCCTCTCTCTACCTTTCATATCCCATCTTCCTCGGCCACCTCAGGTCAGTGGTTCAGTCCCTGGCCTCAGTAGTCCACATACCAAAGTATCCTTGGGCAAGATACTGAAATACAAAACTGCCTCCTCCACCACGTGTGTTTGGATAATGCTCATATGAATGTGTGCGCGATGAATGCAGACTTGAGTTGTAAAAGTGCTTTGAGTGGTCTTCAGACTAGAAAAGCGCTATACAAATACAGTCCATTTACCATTTACCTCCTCCTACCTCTACACCGGTTAGCACAGCCGCTCAGACTGCTCCCTCAATAGCAATACACAGTGGCGCTTTCAGCCAAACTTTGTTACATTCTGACAGCTCACCATTCCAACATTTCTTCATTTTCTTCACGTCTATAAACACAAATGCTACGTTCACGTTTATACTCGCTCCATACTACTCCGTACCCTAGAGTACTGTGCAACAGTACAAAACACTGTACTTAATTATCCATACCTTCTCACATGCAATTTAAAAGTTTTCCATTGGCGCTGTTATTTTTATACACCCCTTTTTCACACAGAAAAGAAAATAGACAGAAAACAGAAAATACATACACGTAGCTGATATTTTATTTCATATCTCCTCTACCTTTTATTTATTCGTGCTACTATCGATGTCATCTGTAACACCTTAATTTCCAGATTTTCAGAGAATTTTGCCACTTGCATCATCCCCCAAGGCCAATCATTTGTGTCACACCTCCTCTCCATTGCCTCCTCCATCCCGTCCCTCCACAATTATGTCACATTCGACAAAGCATATAAGATGGAGATAAAACTGTGGCACCGATTCCTATTGTCCTAGAACAGCATCTCCTTCTTCTACGACAATCACGTCACCAAGCAAGAAAACATACACCTGTTCACAGATGCTGCTCCCTCCATTAGATTCAGTGGCTACCACGGCACAAAGTGGTTCTCAGCCGAATGGCCTTCCGAACTTGCGACACTCTCCCCTTCCTCGACTATATGCAAACTGTATCCAGTCATCATAGCAGCTATTCTTCGTTGTCAACATAATTAACAAAGGACGGTCACACTGTTACGCACACATTGCGCAATTCGTGCAGAAGCTCACCTTAGTATTAGCCCAACAACAGTCCATCATCCATGCATCTCACATCCCAGACCACAAAAAATCAATTGCTGACTCATTCTCTCATTTCTCTTTCCAGAAATTCAGGCAATTGGCTCCAGCCTCCAACCCTCTTCCAACTCCAGTCCCACCGTTTATGGCCACCACATTCAACAAAGCCCAGAATTAGAAAGTTTACTGATCGCTTTGCAAGATGCCATCCTAAACATCATATCCCCCCAAAACTCTCCTCTTATCTGGCTGGATGGAACTGCTTTAAAACTTTCTACATCTCCTTCAGCCTTCCTTTCCCATCTCTTGGCATTCTAACCTTCTCTAGCTTCATCACATTTGCTCACTCGATAATTAAGATTAAATCTTTCACCATACAGGCGTATATCAGCGGTATAAACTTCCTCATTAAATTAGCAACAGGAGCACCTTGCCCCACCTTATCCCTCTCCCAAATCAGCATGTCTATCAGGGGTCTCCGCAAGACCAAACCACATTGTAATCCTAAACATTTGCCTGTCACCTCCGACTTTCTGGCCCGTTGCATAGTTACTCTGCACTCAGGTTACCATGTTCTTACTTGCTTTCTTCAGCTTCCTATGCTGTTCCAAATTCACCACCACTAGTCTAGACTACCATCCCGGCACACAGCCATCTCCGATATTTCCATCCCCTTGTCCAACTCTCTCACCTTCCACCTCAGACACAGTAAGACCATTCTTTCATCCCCTCCTTTGTTCCTCTTCCCCTTTCATTCTCTTTAACCTCACCCCTGATCCTACCATCCCTCATCTCTTCGTCCCCCCTCCCCTTCACCCTTCCATCCTTCAACCCTCATCCCTTCATCCCTCGACCCTCATCCTTTCATCCCTTCACCCCTCGACCCTCACCCCTCGACCATCATTCTTTCAGACCTCCTTTCATCCTCACGTATCCTTCATCATCCCCGCTCTCCTTCATCCCAAGACATATTACACGATTGTAAATCTGTATCTTTGTGGCGTGGTCTTTGTTAGTGAAATGCGACTACTACTACTACTAATAATAATGATAATAATAAACTTTATCTGTATAGCACATTTCACACAAGATTTGCAGCTCAAACTGCTTTACAACAAAGAAATCACATGCACCAAGTGCTTCACATAAAAAAGTAAAATATTACGCAGAATAAAATCAACTGCATGAGAGTAATAAAATAAAGTTAAAAATGGAGTATATAGAATACATCAAATCAAATAAAATGCAACATTTTAATGAGTGCAGCAGTGCATAAGTAGGACGTAAAGAAGAAGAAGAATCAGGGGGAGACATTCCCCTTTATTATCACACAACATGCACATGCTGGACACTGCACACGAAGGTGAAATTTGTCTTCCACATTTCTCCCATCCCGGTCGTCCTTCCTCCACGGCAGACCAGGAGCGGTGGGCTGCCATCCAAGCGGCGCCCGGGGACCCAATTCCGTTTTGTCACCATTGGTCAGGTGGTGATCTTCTTGCACGTTTTTAGTGGGGGTATGTTTTACGGAGGACACCCCAGGTGAACATGGGGAGAACATGCAAACTCCACACAGAAAGGCCCTTTTTTTTTTTTTTTTTCCTCGAGCAGGTACCGAAGGCATGGTGGAGGACACATCCCGGTGCCCGCAGCGAGAATCGAACCCGGGACCTTCTTGCTGTGAGGCGACAGTGCCACCATGCCACCGTGCCACCTAAGCACAAAGGGAATCAGGCCTGTATCAGAAAAATAAAGGTTAAAGTGAAAAAATAAGTTTATAGCTTTCTTTTAAAAATATTTAGCAAGGTGGCATCCGTGATATCTATAGATAATGTGTTCCTTCCTTTCAGCTGTTGCTTGAAACCTCCAATAAACCAGCAGCAGATGGTCACAGTGTTCTTGAAGGTAATTAGTGAAAAAGGAATTTAGCAATGTTGCTTTGTCAAAATGTTATAGGAAGCCAGTGCACAGCAGCTCAAACTGAACTAATGACTTTGAATGAGCTGAAGTCTCTTAGTGTTTTCTTTTCCTGGAGACTAGCAAATAGTGTGTTACAGTAATGAGGTTGTCTTGAAAAAAAAGTGTCAGTTTTTCAGTATCTTTTTGATTTATAAATGGTCATACTTTAGATATGTTTCTTCTGTCACCTTGATGATGTCGGTGTCAGGATCCGCTAACTTGTCTGTTCCTAGTGTTCTCTTTTTCCCTTTTTTTTCCCTTAGGTCGTGTTCAGACCAGGAAAGTCCTTTGGTCCACTGTTGGTTCGGACCAAAATACAATATTTCTTTTTTGGTTTGGTGCAATTCCTTTTCACATTGCAATTTTCGCAAGAGCCTCAGAATTTGTCAACAAACCCACATGAGTGCAAAGATCGTTCAATCATTGGACAAAACAGTCGGGGGTGGGGTAACGCTGGGTAACGCAGTAAAAAAAGTGAGGGGGAAATGCCGGTGAAAACAAACTATGGAGATTATGGTGATTCAGCGTGTTGCACTCGTGCTTATATTGATTTTCTTTCATACAGTTACAAACGTTTGCAGAACTTTTGGAGCATCAGAGGCGTTTGGCACAACGCCAATTTTATAATGTCATGTTTAGCATTTTGCAGCCTTGAAGACGTTCGACTTTGGAGTTACCACGCTAATCAAAACAATATTTCCCATAATGCCCACATAACGGGAGCCTGTTGCGTCCAAAAAGGCATTGAATTTTTAGAACTGGGTCGGACAGAGTGCGGTTGCTTTCACATCAAGCGAACCGCACCAGGATTCGTTTGGAAGCGAACCAAGACCACCTCTCCGGCTGAGTCTCCGTCCGGCTGTTTGGTCCGCACCAGAAAAACCCAACAGTCAGACTTGAAGCTTAGATCTGAATCTAAACACCAAGACTTGTAACCTTAGATTCAAGGAAGTTAATTTCCCCAGATTATTAAACTGTATTTCTCTTTTTGTTTTAGGGCCCACCAGCAGGATTTGTTTTCTCTTCATTGCTCATCCATTTATTTATTGCCAAAAGACAGTTAGCAATGAAGTCTATAGCTGCAGCATCATTTGGTTCAGCAGATATGAACAATTGCATGTATCTATGGAAACATACATTGTGCTCTCCAAATTATGTGAGTAAGCAATTTACCTCAAACATTACCCACCCACCCTGTGTAATGTTTTAGTTACATGTCTTCTTTGGTGGCACGGTGGCACGGTGGCAACACTGTCGCCTCTCAGCAAGAAGGTCCCGGGTTCGAATCTCGCTGCGGGCACCGGGTGTGTCCTTCGGTGCCTGCTGCTTGAGGAAAGGGGCCTTTCTGTGTGGAGTTTGCATGTTCCCCCCGTGTTCACCTGGGGTATCCTCCATAAAATATACCCCCACTAAAAACATGCAAGAAGATCACCACCTGACTAATGGTGACAAAAGGAACTGGGTCCCCGGGCACCAGTTGGATGGCAGCCCACAGCTCCTGGTCTGCCGCGGAGGAAGGACGACCGGGATGGGTTAAAGGCGGAAGACAAATTTCACCAGTGCATGGCGTGTGTGCATGAATGTATCTGTGTGACAAATAAAGGGGATTGTCCCTCTGATTCTTCTTCTTCTTCGTTAGCACAGAGTAGTAAATAAGTTGCAATAACATCAGTAAACTATACATGAAAAACATGAATTAATGTCAACCAGTACAAACTAGCATACAATTAGTCATTTGGCAGACGCTTTTATCCAAAGCAACACACATATGAATTCACATACCGATGGCACATCAGCATCAGGAACAGTTTTAGGGTTCAGTATCTTGGGGTATCCTCCACCTGGGGTATCCTCCATAAAATATACCCCCACTGAAAACTAAAAACACGCAAGAGGATCACCACCTGACCAATGGTGACAATGAGAGTTGGGTCCCCGGGCGCTGCTGTCGGCTGGCAGCCCACCGCTCCTAGTCTGCCGCGGAGGAAGGACGGGCGATGGATGGGTCAAATGCATTTTGTGAAGGGAGAGAGAGGCTATGCATCTGTTTAATTGGACCTGAGCATGACAAATTATATTGTGTAGCAAAGTGGTTGGTTCTGATCTGAATGATCTCACTGTTACAATGTAGACAAAAGCCTCCGTTTATTAAGACTTTGTTACAGTTTTGGAAAAAAAAAAAAATCTGAGTTCTCTACAAAGTCTACATAAAAGTACTAATAGATTGAGGTACATATGCTACTTCACTGTCTACAATATAAAATCAAATGAAAGGGTTATCCTTGACAGGCTCAGTCATTCACAAGGAGGTGTGTGTGTGTGTGTGTGTGTGTGTGTGTGTGTGTGTGTGTGTGTGTGTGTGTGTGAGAGAGAGAGACAGAGAGAGATCCTGGAGTTCAGAGAGTCAGTTTGGAGACAGTGGAGTCATATCTACAACAACGAGAAAAAAAAGTTGAAGTTATGACAATCTGATTTTGCAACAATTTGCTTTAATGTAGTGTGATATTTTCAAATGACCATATTGGAAACTGCAGTGGTTGGTCTCCCACCTATGAGGTCACCTGACTGCTGTTGCCTGTCCTACTACTATTGAAACAAAGAAAAAAAGATTTTTCCTTCAAGGGGTTATGATTAGAGGTGCAGTGATCAGATTGCTCTTAGACAGTGTCATTCAGGAGAGAGCACTATAGCAGTACTCTGGAAGAGAGATAGACAGACAGAGATGGATGTTTGCTGAACAAGCAGAGAACAACAGCTGCAGAGAAACCAGACACACTGTGTGCACACACTCTACACATAGATATCAGATACCACAGACACCATGTCAATCTTCCATACATGCATGAAATGGACACAATGAAACTAAGCAACACTTACTATATTTTGTCAAAATAGGTATACTCTTATTTTTATTTTACCAGAAAATTTTCATTTATAGCTAGCCAAAACGACATGCCATTACTTGTAGTTGCAGATGGACAACATGTTGAATATTCAGCTGTGTCACTGGCCTGAAGAAGCACCAAGCCTCTTGCTGAAATAGATGTTTTCTTGTAAAAGACACTGTGTCTTAAATTGAATAAAATTAGACATGAAGACTTTGCATAAAGAATTAGAAAGACCTTTATGACCTAATCCTAGTATGATGATGTAGTGCACGAGTTTTTGCCATATATCAGGTTATAATGATGATTATTGTGAGCTGCTGTTTTTGTTATTAATGATGTTATGTAATCATAAGGAATAAGAATGGTGATCCAGCATAAAGGTTTTAAAGTGTTTCCAGCCAAGCTAAAGTTAATGAACAACAGGTCATGTATTTTTCCACTGGAGATACACAACACCCAAAGGAGGAAGTCGCAGGCTGTGTCCAGTGGCCTGTGCCAAACTACGGATGGGAAAAGATGGATAGGAATATTACCAAAAAAGGGTATTAACATTATTCTACATATTTTGATGGAATTTCTTTTGCGGAGGTGATGTTAATTAACTCAGGGCTTGGGGGAGGAAGGTCAAGGCTGGTGACTGTAGTGTTACGTTTTGTTTGAATGGATGATTGAAGTTGTAGATTTTCCAGAAATTGATTGCTCCCAATACTGTACTCCTGGACCAAGTGGGGAAATGATTTGCATTGTTACAGAAGATGTGTTTGAGGTGTGTGATACCTTTTCAGACCATATGAGGAAATTAAGTGGCTTTTGTTGCTTACAAAACTAGGATTGTTCAAAATTGGAGAGAAATTGCAATGTGCAAAAGCAATCTTTGTGTTTGGAATTTCCACCAGGTTGTCAGAGATGCTGCTATTGCTAATGTTTTAAAACAAGGATTGCACTTTATATACTGACTGAGAAATGGTAAATCTGAAATCTGAATAGCTTTACAAATTGTTTTATATAAAGCCATATGTAATATGATTGATTGTATTGGATCAATTTAAATATATACTGAAGTTGATTTGCCAGAGAGTAATGGTAAAAGTTTAGTGCTTCAAGTCTTTCTTGTCCTTTCAGCTTTTGCGGGTTTACCAGTTTGAACCAGGATAGGGTGGATTGGGTTGGAATCATTGTGAGTAGATAATTTATTTGAGGAAGCATTGTCATTTTGACGGTTGCTTGTCTACCCATAATGGATGGTGAAAGGTTCATCCTGGGGTGGACATTGTTGTTTATTGTTTTGAATAGTGGGGTGGAGTCCAACTCTGACTGCCTGGGTGAAACATTAATGCCTAAATACGTGATGTGACCTGTGCATAGATGGATAGGTGGTGTGTGGGCTGCCATATCTCAGCTATTGTAACAGAAGGATGGTGAATTTATTCCAGTTAATGAAGTAGTCAGAAATTTTGAAGTTTGCTTCAATTAGTTAAATTGATTATTGTAGCAATGAGTGGGGGTTTTGTAGGAACAGTAATATGTCATTTGTATAGAGACTAATCTCATGATGTGTATTGGATGTTTGGATTCCTTTGATGTGAGTTGATAACTCACAAATGGCTGCAGCTCATGGTTCAATGAAAATAGTGCACAGGAAGCGAGAGAGTGGGCATCCTTTCCTAGTCCCCCTGTACAGAGTGAAGCTTTGTGAGGTTTGTCCATTGGTGATAACAGTGACTGAAGGTGAGGCATACAGAATCTTGACCCAGTTCATTAATGATTCCCCAAAGCCAAAGTTTGCCATGTATTTATGAGGAATGACCAGTTTGCTGTGTCAAAGGCTTTTTCTGTATCAAAGGTTTCTATGATGGTTCCCGCTTCCTGTGATGAATAATCAGTTAAATTAAAATGTTTGTGTGTGTTATTGGATCTGCCTTTGATGAGTTTAGTTGGATCTGTATGAATAATGGATGAGATTACTTTTTTTACTCTGTGAGCTAGTGCTTTGATGATGATTTTTTATATCTACATTGAGAAGAGAAAAGGGGCAGTGACCAGATTGTAAGGTTGAGTCTTTGTTAGGTTTAAGGAGGAGTGAAATTGTAGCTGTGTTCATGTTTGCTAGAAGTCTTGAACTTTGTTTTATTTCAGTAATTCAGAAATAAATTAATGTCCTATGGACTCAGTTGCTTTTCTGATTAGTATAGATTGGTGTAAAAATCTCTGAAGTTTTTTTTTTCATCTCACAAGTGTGTGGACTTCCCTGCTGAGTCCTTAATGATTGAGTTTTTCCTCTTTATTTTGTTTAATTCACCATATTTATTATTATGATGAAAGATTTCTTGTCAAATTGTATGTATCAAGAATTGAGTTTTCTTATTCATAATTTAATTTATTTGGTATTTGTACCCTCTTAGTTTGCTCTGCATTTTGTCTGTCAGGTTACTTGCATTAATGTTTTCATGATTTTTTTCAGATGTTTGATTTTTCAATCCAAGCTGAAGCTTCTCCTTTTTCTTTCTTTCTTTCTTTCTTTTTTTTTTTTTTTTTTTGATAAAACAGAAAATGAATTTATTAATTAACATTATGCCTCTTATAACTGCTTTCCCCATTTCCCACAGAAGAAATTGTGATGACTTTGGGGGATCATTTATTCCTAGGATGGATGCCCACTTCTTTATAATGAGCCTGTCAAACTCAGGGTCTTGGAGAAGACATGAGTGCCATCTGGTGTTGGGTTTATGTAGACCGGTTCTGTGTTCAAGTGTTATTGGGGTATGTTCACTAACAATGATGGGGTGCATCATTGAGTCTGATAGATATAATTGAGTTGATATCAACTGTCAAGTAAGAGATTTATATCTCTCCTATATCTCTAAAGTCTGTTTGCATATTTACAAATGGACCTGATGTTGGCACTAGATGGTCGTGTCTTACTGCTGTGCATCTACCTACCTACAATTTGGTTACAGCAGTGGTCTGGAACCAACTAATGTGTTCGAATCACATGACTCAGTGTTCCTGTAAAGGACACAAGATCTTCTTCAGTCTGTCCAACTCTGATTGTTCATCAAACCGGTGAAACCATCAGTGAGGACAGTTAAAGTGTGGCCAGAGGAAGCAGGCTCTGTACTACAGCTCCACTTTGACAGCACAGACTGCAGTGTGTCTGCCACCCTGCCCACCCATGAACTCAGATGGACATTGATTCCTATACTCCACTATATAAACAAAAACATCAACAGTGTCACCACCCTAAAACAGATTACAACATTCCCAAATCAGAAACTGTGGATGAACAGAGAGGTCTTCCTACTGCTGGACCAACAATTCCTCCAGGGCTAACTGTAGAGGGGCATCAACAGGCCAAGCACAACTACAAGCTATGGACTGAGGAACACTTCAACAACATCTCTGTCAATGCCCCCATGTGGCAGCTTTTATGCATGCTTTGGCAGGGGCAACCAGGAGCCTGCCACCAATGCTGTGCTCCCTGCACACCACCAGTCCCTCATACTCTCCCTCACAGCTGTGTGTGCTACACTGAGAAGGACTTATGCACTTAAGGTTGCTAGTCCTCATGGCATTGATGGGATTATGCTCAGCTGACTGAGATCTTCAGCCTGTCACTGGTCCAAGCAACTCTCCCCATGTATTTTAAAACCACCTCCATTGTGCCAGTTCCTAAACACTCCATTACAGCAAGCCTTAATGACTTCCACCCTGTTGCACTCAAAAGGCTGGTCCTGGCCCATCACAAAACTTGCCTACAACCCACAATGGACAATGTACAACCATAAACCTGATAATGAACTCAGAAGAAAAGAACACCAAAATCCCATCAGGCCTTGCAAATTACTCGAAAGTGTCAGATTTGGATTTAATCCCATTGGATGAGACTCAGGGAAATCCCCATGGCCTGGCCATGATGTCATTAAGGATATAACAATCAGCACTCCCTGCTTCACCTTGTCTTTCCACTGCAGCATGAATTGCTACAGGAGGTGTACAGTTGTTAATCAAATATTTGTATTTTAAGTAACCTAGGCAACAGTCCTTTAGCTTGCTGGATGAGAAACAGACAGATTGTTTGTGTTCACTGAATACATTTGGATACTCAGAAAGATTAGCTGTTTGTGCATCTAGCGGTCTTATATTACCTGCAGAGGGAAGACACGGATTAACTGTTTTCTTCAAGAAAGAGAAGGATAACTTCTAAGATGTGCTCTTTCAACTACATTGACCCTCAGCCTGCAGAGGAAGCAACAGAGCAGGCTCAGTCACGGTCTGAGCTCAAAGGACCACTGCCAGGTGCACTGGATGGACTGACACACATGAATCGCTCCTGAAGTGATCTCAATGTGACATGGAGCAGGTTGAGTTTTAGGGCACTGATCAATCTCCCAGGAAATCCCAGGAAAATCCAACCACACTACCCTGGGAATCTTGCTTATGACCAGTGCCAGTCACCCGAAAGGCTTTCAGGTTTGTTATACCAACAAAGCAGACATTCAACAACAACTCTTTAGCAATCGTAACACTAATTAAAAGAGCCAATAATTACCACACACACATATACACCAAAACACAAATTCACCAGCGGAGAGGTGGATTAGAAGGGGAAAGGAAAAGAAGAGTTAATCCATCTGTGTGTCACACACCTACACAGGCACACACACACACACACACACACACACACACACACACACACACACACACACACACACACACACATACGGTGAAGGTCCAAGCCAGGAGTGCACAAATCAACACGGCACACAGGAAGGAGAATACCACGACCTGAAGAACCCAGACACCACAACTTTAGTCTCTCAGCTTCTGAAAGAGTAATAATTAAAAAAAAAAAAATACAATCAGTTGGGCCACACACCCAAATAAACAAAACAGAACACATTTACTGTGGTTGAGCAAATGCTAAATCTCACTCTCATCAGCAGCTTTTAAAAGGCCTCCTGCCAGAGGTGTGACAAATTAGAACCCTGTTTTCAAAAAAATTGGGACACTGTGTAAAATGTAAATAACAACAGAGGGTGATGATGTGCAAAACACTGAAACCCCATATTTTATTGAAAATAGCACAAACACAACATATCAAATGTTGACAGATCTTTCATTGTTTTTGAAAATCATATCCTCATTTAGAATGTGATGCAAGCAACACCTTTCAAAAAAGATGGGAGAGGGTCATGTTTACCATTCTGTTGTTGTTGTCACCTCTTCTTTTAACAACACTCTGTCAGCATTTGGAAACTGAGGAGGCCACTTGCTGTCATTTTGAAAGTGGAATGTTTTATGCTAGCTAACTGTAAGCTGCTAACAAGTTGGATAGTCCCTCTCTTCTTCTCTCCTCATGATACAATGTTGGTTTTAAGCCTCCTCCCTTGTGTACAGAGATTATGGACTGTAGACAATGAAATCATCAAATTCTTTGCAAATTTGCATTGAGAAACATTATTCTTCAAATGGTTGCACTGTTTGCTAGAGCAGTCTGTCACAAAGTGGTGAACCCCTACCCATGTGTAATTCAGAAAGACTCAGCCTTTCTAGGATGGGATTGATGGGATTGGTGGGATTTCATGTCACTAACCTTATTACAGTTTTTCTCAGTCACTTTGGTGCATTTCTCACATTACTATTAACATTTGCACAACTGTTAGTGCATTTTTCAAAACAAATAGTACAAACTACAAAACCTATTTGATAACCTGCAAAAGCGTGTCACTTCCTCAAAATGGATAGTTCATTCCTCAAAAGCAAGTATTTATGTCAATAAAAGTGTCAGTGTCATCAAAATGAAAAGTCCTGATACCATTGTTTATGAACAAGATAGTCAAATGGCTTTGTCATGTTTTCATTGAGTTCACTCTGTAAGTGTTTTCAAATGCAAAAAAAAGTCAGATGTTGGTGACACTACCTGAAAATGCTCAAGACAGCACTAAACACTATTTGTTAGTAAGTTACACATTACTGTATTTAGTGAGGTAACTAAGTACAAGACACTGAATAGATATGTTTCACATTTTTACTGCATATGCTCTTTGCAAAAAAAACCAAAAACAATTATTTACAATAAACATAAGAAACACCCTTTGGGTAGAGCTGTGCACAGCTGTAAACAATATTGTAGTACATACTGGCATAACCATACTACATACATACATACACACACACACACAGAGTACTGTAAATCATCTATACACATCCGGACGTTCCTGTCTGTCTGGCCACATATTTTCATCTACATCCAATGAATATCATCTCTTGCAATGCAGCAAGGAAAGTATCTCCTCGAGTGGCGAATCCACCCTCTGCAGGACTCTGCTGTGATGTCATTGCATGCTGCATCCATGGCCGCTAGCAGGGCCATTTGAGTATGTGGATGGTGGTCATATACCTTCCACCTCCAGGCAGAGAAAAACTCCTCTATTGGATTAAGGAATGGGGAGCAGGGAGGGAGATATTACACCAGCATCCTTTCATGTGCTGCAAACCACTGCCTGACCAGATCTGAGTGGTGAAAACACACATTATCCCAAACAACAACATACTTGTTCAGATGGTCTTCAGTTTGACCCCTCTCATTCTCAGGGATTATGTCCCTGTAAAGAGCTAAAAAAGTCAGCAGATGTTGTGTGTTGTATGGACCAAGGCGGGGGATATGGTTGAGGACGCCATTTCCTGAGATGGCTGCACACTGTAACATTCCCTCCTCGTTGGACATCTATGGTTGCTCTCTGTCCAATGCGATTTCTTCCACGCCTTCCACATTTTGACAGATTGAAACCTGCCTCATCAAGGTATATGAATGTGTGCAGAGGTTCCCTGGCCTTCAGCTCCAGTACACGCTTTATCCCAGAAACGAAATGTTTGAATAATTGAATTTACAGTGGTTCTCCCAACATTTGGCTGCACCCTTCGACCAGCCTCAGCCATTGTGAGGCCCTGATTGACAACATGGTCCGCAATTGTTGACCTAATTTCATCAGGAATCCGCCTATGTACTTGGCCTCTTCTTCCTCTTCCCGTATTTCGTCCCCTTCCCCTTCCTCCGTGCATCCTCACTCACAGTATTGTAGAAATGGTACACACTATGTCCTGCTCTGTTCATATATGCTAGCCAATTGAAAGTTCATGTGATTCAGCTCTGAGTGACTATGGAGAAGTGGCTTATCATTGCTTGCAACTAATGCTTCACACGCCCCTCCTCATCAGTGGCAGATGAGGTTCACCTGAGAGAGATTCTTCATTTTAGGAGACTTTTCAGGAAAAATGATAAAGAAATGTATAAAATTTGCTTGACAGATTTTGACAACTAGTTCAACACTTTTGTACATAATGACTCAAGCAATGAAATGACTATTAGTTTTATAGGGAATGACTATTCAGCATTCATAAGTATAGTTCATTTTGACTGAAATGACATAAGCAAATGATAATGGTTTAAAACAGCAGAGAACTGTATGAAAGCAGTTGATGAATGTCCAAAAGCATTTGCAATTTGTTGGAAAGAATGAGAAACTGCTACTATGATGTGCACAAATAACTAAAATGTTGTGGAGGTTGAACAGTTATGAGAATTTAAATCTGTTCTGAGAAATGCACCAAAGCGACTGAGAAAAACTGTAATTGTGAGATGGATTGCCAAGTGATTCAGAATGCACTTCAACACAGACCTGAATGGACCAAACAGGAATAGACTAGACATCCATTTTGCTACATCAAGTAAGAGGCCTTTGTCTAGGCAGGAACAGTTAATGCTAGTATGTTAATGTAAGTTTTCATTGTAAGTTTCATTGTTTCCCATTACATTTAGGCTTATATAAGCTTACTGTAATGGGAAATTAACAGACTGCTGAGTCTTGTTGTTTATACCTCAATCATTGTACTTGCTGCTTGGTTCTGTGAGCTTACCATGTTGTATTGATTGTGCCATCTGGCTTCATTGTGTTTTGTGTTAGTTTTCTGTCACAGTAGTAAAACCAGTGAGCTGCACTTAAGCTGACAGACTCTGAGCTGAGCTCCCCCAGATTGGAAAAAAAAACACTCAGCAGCATCTCCTCTTGAGGATACTCAAGAATCTGTATCCACAGCTCTAGTAAACATCTACCACTGCACCATCGCAAGCATTCTTTCCATCTGCACTGTCTTGGGCCGGAAAACACAACAGATAGGCAACAACTGCCCAATGAATCACCAGTTCTATACTCCCTACCACTGAGGCTATCCAGCGCAAGTGATGTCTACAAAGTACTGCAGTATCAACATCTTACCCCTGTCAAAAGCTGTTGGCCCTCCTCTCCCCTGGTAGATGTTACAGGACTCTCAGCAGTTACAGGATTCTCAACAGCTTTTTACCTTCAGCTGTCACCTTGCTAAACTCTGCATCATGGTTTGGTCACCCTGCATGGTCAGTACATCATTGCATGTTAATGCTTTTCGTTGCCAACTAAGAGCTTTTCAATTGTTGTTAGGGGGATTTTCACCTATTCTTTTTTGCAAAAGGCTTCTAGCTCTGTGAGATTATTGGACTTTCTGGTTTGGTTGAGGTGGCCCATTGTGGACTTTGAGGTGCATTTAGGATCACTATCCAGTTATTGAAACAATCCTCATTATTTTCAGCTTTTGTTACAGATGGTGTGGTGTTTGCATCCAAATTTTGGTTCGAAGTCTGCCCCCTTCCAGTGAAACTTGCACTGGCTGCAAAACAAAACCAAAGCATGGTCGATCCAACCATGTCTACTAGGTGAGATGTATTTCCAAAATGCACCGAGCCTATTTAGATGTTTCTTTGAAAACATGTGGGGTCACAGGAATGGTTTTCTTCTGATTACTCTTCCATGAATGTCATTCTTGTGCAGGTGTCACTGCATAGTAGAACAGAACAGTGCACCACCACTCCCAAGTCTACTCAATCTTCCTGAGGCTCAAATCTCTAGGGCTGGCCACATTTTGATGCCCCAGCAAAAAAAAAAAAAAAAAATTCCAAGATTGGTCCATCTTCTACTCTTTACACAGAACAGCAATTTTAACCTTTTGTATGCCACTGCATATCATTCTTCTGCACTTCACTGCCTTTTGCACTGGTTACATGCTAAACTGCATTTCATTGTCTCAGTACCTTGAACCCAAATTAATGATTTAATACTCTGTTGACATCAGTCACATCCTAATTAGACCCAGTGATTGAATGTAGAATTTGAAAAAGCCCCTTCCCACCAGAACAATGCTGGTGACAGTATTCCACACAGCTCAGATCATTTTGTAAACAATGCAAAAAAAAGTTACATTGATAGTTTATTTGTTTATCTTTTTTATTTATTTAAAAAGAAGCAACAAAAAAAGGAAATATGAAAAATAACAGTGTGGTGGTTACTGTTCAGAAGGACTCAAGCAGCCTAAAACACATTATTGTATCAAGGAAAACACAGCACTGTAGAAGCCAGTGCGAATCTGGGCTCAGGATCTGGTCCCATCAGGCCACCTTCTTTCTTCAGCTTCACCAGTGATTAACACTTAAAGATGTTTTCCCAAAAGCATCAGACTGGCTCAAAGCCAAATAAGGGAAGATAGTTGGTGCATCACAAATGCTGTAACCCATCTACCACACAACATAGGCCCAGTGAAGAGTTTCAGGTTTGTAGCAGCCAACTTTTGGTTTTGGTCAAGATCAACTTACCAAAGATGTGCTGACTGCACATGTGCAGGGCCTCTTGAAGTGTCCCAAATCCATACTATATACTAATTTTAAGCAAATTTGTCACACATACTGCATCATTTCCAATTGCAATAACACATGTAAATACTTTGATATTGTGTGTACTATTTATAGAATACCATGACAATTAGTATGTACTGGGGCACTGGGACAGTTTCTACAGCTAATCCCCACAGTCACTGTTACGGCACTATCGGGCTGCTGTGCATTAACAAACATTCTGTTGCCACAGCACTAACGGTGATATCTTAGACAGACCCCATAGAACAGAACATAAGCCAGTCAATTTGGACTGATTTTTTTTTCTTTCTGAATACCCCAGATGACTTTCTCTTGGTCTCTTCTCATGGTCTTTACACCATCTACTTTTGTTCAAAAACTCTTCACTTACAACACAGCTTCTCAGTTTACTTCATATTTATTGCAATTAAAATTTTCATATGGGGGGGGGGGGGGCATTGCTCATTCTTAGCTTTGACAACTCTGTAATATGGGTAATGTAGGAAACTAGAGGGTAACAGTGGGAGCATCACTGCTCACAGTTCAAGCAAACCCCACTTGTCCAGCCAAAAAAAATAAAACTAAAACAAAAAAAAAAATCCAGATTTAGTTTACTAGTCTAAGACTATGGTATGTACTGTGCATTATTTGACCAATTCCACTGTGTAACTCAAGCACCAGGATGCAGCTGTGATAACTTCACAGAGTATGACCTTGTGTGCCTCAGAGTATTGATAAGCCTGCAAGCTAACCTGCCTGGTTTATACATTCGTCTTCTCCCTGGAACATCACAATCACACAAACCTTTTTTTTGTTTGTTTTCGGTCTGAAGAGGGCCTATTGGGTGTTTTCTATGAACTGGTGGAGGAGGCAGGGTTTCTCAAGTAGACAGAAATCCAAAGACGCACGTACTTACAGCTTCAGTACGATCACAAATAAGGGGAGACCAGTAGCTGGGTCATGTAATGACCATACAGAAGGTGAATGAACAGTAATACTATGCAGACATGTCAGCAGGGCTATTGTGTTGATGTCTACAATGGATCTCGCACATGCAAAGGACAACAACCCAAAAGCAACACCCAAGAAGACGTTAGACACAAACACCAGGCATGTCAAACACACATTTTGTTGAGTGACTACAGCACAGTAAATCACAGCAATGCATTTTGACCCCAAGGATGTGGAAACTTTTTAAATACTGTTAACGTTTGAACAAGAATATCACAAAAAAGTCTTAAAATGTTGCTGCAGGGAAAAATTAAACTATTGTACAGACTCCCAGTCAAACAATATAATCTGTCCTGTACTAAAGACAAACTAAGACAGGGAGAGAGAGAGAAGGGACTTCTAACGCATTCTGTACTCTGACGTCTTAGACATCTCACACAGCTGACCCTTGAAGTCGATGTCTATGGTGAAGTCCAGGTCTCTCTGCAAACCAGCAAACAGCAACAAGTCAGACAAGATGCACATAGCAACTAAATACGGCGATGAAGCAACAAAAGAATACATTCTTTAAAATCAAAGTACAGCAAGGAGGAAAGAACGTCAGCTTACATTGTTCTTAACATTTGGCTTCATGCTGATCGTACCGAAGATCTCCTCACTCGTCTTGACTGTGAGGTAATCATCCAGGTAGAACACAGTCTGCTTCCAGTGGGTGTAGGGAGACTCTGGACCTGACAGAAATAAAGTGTGCATGAACATAGTCTGCAGCTGAGACAAGTTCCTAGTGCTCTTCATTCAAACCAATTCACATGATAACCCTGAAAACTCACCGTTAAACCTGAAGTTACCCCCTTACCCCTAATCCTGCACAGAGACAGTACAGTACATACAGTAGATACTGATACAGAATATAGGGGAATGAAACTGGATTGGAGGTGAGTGAGGGGTACATTGGCCTCTAAGGTATAGGTCTCATCTGCCAAAAAAAGCAGTTTTGGGAGCTGACTGTCTGGTCTCAGTTCCACTTGTAAACACGGTGAGACAGCGGTGGGGGTCACATAGTAAGTGTGCATAGACTAAAAAGACATCAGTGTTGCATGAGTAAGGCATGAACCCACCACTGACAGCCTTAGAGGCCTGCTCACATAATCTGTAATTACAGAATGTAACGAACATTCATGCCTTCTAATTTTGAAAGAGCAACAGACATTGGGAAAAAAATAAACGTCCAGTTTCAAGCAGTTACTTCCTTCCTTCCTAGCATACATAAGCAATGCATTACTGCCATCTGCTGGATTGTAACAGTTCCACAGTGCAATCTATTTGCCATGCCCACCCAAAGTAATCATTCCATAACCCAGACCCAATTCAGCTGCTGCCTGATATGCAAAGGCAACTAAACAAATAACCTGAAACTTGTACTGTGTATTATGTGCACCCCTGTATATAAGGCTATATCTACCACAACCTTCCTTGTGGGTGCTTGCAAAATTGAGCAAAATAGAACACCCCTTAATCATTATTTGCATGATCCTGCCTTAAATGCGAATAAGGAGAGGGAACTACCTAATGTTTAGAGAGCCCCGACCATCCAATTGGTAAAGAACAGATTTAATTATATGAACTTGTGGAAATACATACATACATACATGTCTGTCTGTCTCTCTCTCTGTCTGTCTGTGCGTGTGTGTGCGTGTGTGTGTGTGCGAATGCAGACTGACTGGTGGAGAAGCCGGTCCTCTTGTGACAGCGAGTGAACTCGATGTTGAAGTAAGTGACCAGAGCATGGATATAGTCATTCCTCTTCACCTGCAGGCAGAATGGTGACGTGAAGGTCAGATCCTCCAGCTTCACTGTGTAGATGTCCACCTCCTAAACAAAAACACCCATAAGATGGAGTTAGACCAAAGATGTTCAATTTCAGACTTTTTATTCCAGAAAAAACAACCAGTCAACATCTCTGTGGCAGGAGCCAGATACACCTCCATCCCAGTGTCATTCAACAAGCATACCATCAAACAAATAATCAATCCACCCACCTTAATGAGACATGCACTGCTGACCAGCTGCTTGGGGTCCACAACATCAACCAGAGGTTCCTTAATAGCCACCTCCTTGATGCACGACATATCAAAACCATACACGTTTTCCCACCCTGACAGAGACGTACAAAGAGAGATAGACAGACCAGTTTCACTTGACAGAAAACTTGATGGATGAAAGCCAGTAGTGTTTAGGTTTCCATTCCGAACAATAGCCATTCAACTGATCATCACATTTTTTGCCTCCCATACCGATTTACAAACTCGGTGTTCATCTAAACAACAAACTGGATTGGACCCATAACACCACTGCACTTTACAAAAAAGGACAGAGCAGACTCTATCTGCTCAGGAGGCTGAGGTCTTTTGGGGTGCGTGGGGTACTCCTAAAGACCTTCTATGACTCTGTTGTGGCCTCTGCCATTTTCTATGGTGTAGTCTGCTGAGGGAGCAGCATCACTACAGCTGACAGGAAGAGGCTGGACAAACTTATCAAGAAGGCCAGCTCTGTCCTGGGATGCCCTCTGGAACTGGTGGAGGAGGAGGAGGGGGGGGGGGGGGGGGGGGGAATGACAGCCAAGCTGTCCTCCATGACAGACAATGACTCCCACCCCCTCCAAAACACACTCACTGCACTGAGGAGCTCCATCAGTGACAGGATGCTGCATCCAAAGTGTGTGAAAGAGCGGTATCGCAGGTCATTCCTCCCTGCAGCTGTCAGACTGTACGATAAAAGCTACTCCAAGTAATCAGTGCAATAGTCTGGACAATAAGCTGTGCAATAAAAACATGTACATAATAGTCTGTAAATACGATCTACAATTTCTTACAATTTTTTTTACAATTTCTTTTTATTTTTATTTAAATCCTCACTCTTTTGTATATACTGTTTTTGTTTCTAATTTGCATGCACTTCTTATATTAATCTTTACTGATGCTGCTATATTCTGGAATTTCCCCTCGCGGGACAAATAAAGGAATATTGATCTTGATCGCCAATCATCCATGAGCCATGTTGGCCCACACAAATGGTTGTTTTGTTATAGCAGTATAGCTTTCATGTGTATTGGGATCTCTACCAGGCCACAGCATTGACCTAGGCCATATATGTTTTACTGTGGAGAATGAAGCAAAGAACCACAAAAAGCAAAAAGTCAATCCCATTCAGAGGTGTAGTGCAATTTGTTCCGTGCACCTACTGCAGTTAAGTTGCGACCTCGTTTCAAAGGTTATTAAACCAATGTTCCTACAGTGGCATGTTTATATACACTAGTCAACTATAATTGATCACACAATCAAATGTTAAACCAACTTCATAGTTTGATCATGCCGACAATATTATGTTGCAGTCAGACAAATATCTAGCTTAGCAGTAAGGCTGTCAACTAACATTTTGCATTAACAGTACTGCACGACAGTCACAAAACCATGTTCTTTTGACCAGCAATTACTGTTTTGTTTTACCCGTGGAAATCTGTTACATATTTAAGTCTCTCCTGTCATAATCTGCCCTCCCTTGCGCTACTCTCCTGTGAATTAATTGGTGAATTTAGGCTTTATTCCAACCAGACCAGAGTTCGTGATGATCACTGGAACAGAACCAATGAGGTTTTGTTGAATTTTGTTTTGTTTTGATAGCGTTTGAATGAAGCATGTTTTATGATAGCAAAATTTATTTAAATTTATTTAGTTTTTGTGAATGGAGTCCATTGGCTTTGGCAAGAGCGATTTAACAGTGGTTCCTGGCTAACAACACAGATCATATTCGCAAACAAGAAGGTACTTCTTTAGGGATCCTTTCCATAATGTCGTCAAACACTTATAACAATCTGAATCTCCATTGCTCTTTCTCCGTCATCTTCATTCTCCGTCACAAAAAAAAAAAACATAGGAAAGTATGGACCATAACTAAATATGTGACCAGGGTTCCAGGACAATTAAGTCTTCCAGGACATCTGGACCTGCGAACATCACTTTCATTGAATGAAAATAAAATGTAGGTCAAGCTGCATAATTCAACAACATGGTGGAGGACATTTTATTTGTTAATTTAGTAATGTTTAGGTATGCAGGCCTTTAAAAAAAAACAAACAAACTGTACCACCACACCTTTTATCTTGTTGGTTTTCTTATTCTGTCAACAACATGCTTTTATTCTATCCTTCCAAATGGAGCAGTATAATAAATATAAGAGCTCCCAATGCAAGAGCAATGCAATAAGTAGCCTACAGTAAGTTTAGAAGGACAACTGAAATAGGCCATGGAATCTGTCCCCCTCTACTCCTGCTCTGCAAGCAGGCAGTCAGTCAGCATGTAAATGTGCACTGTGGAGGACAGGAAGCCAGAGGGGGATGCTACTCGCTGCAGGAGTGAGAGCGCTGTTGCAGTGAGGTATTAGGAAAACAGTATCTATGGAGCACCTATAAACTTAATGAAACACATGAGAAAGCTGGGTAGCCATGGATTCACTAATCACTGATAGATTCCGCTCCAGCTGTGATCAGTGACTACCAAGCATTAATCCTGATCTCCTGATCACACATTTTACTGAACATTGCCCAGTAGTGATTGCTGACTGACTGACCCTGGCGTGCCTAATTCGGATGCTTATGTTGGGTCAGGTGACCACTACTCACAGTGGATTTTGTAGTCCTTGTACTGTCTGTCTTCAATGGCAGTGACATAAAGGGTTGCCCTGTCTGGGAAAATGAGTCCATCTGGCTTCTGTCAGAGGGCGAGAGGAAAAAAAAACACAAAAATAAACAAGACAGGCAAGTGACGACAAACCATCCGACCTGTACAACAGCAACTACAGCCACTGAATAGCCAAAAACTCAGAACTGACTGCAACAATAAGCATTTTGAATTTGCTACAGCTCCGCTTCACATCACTGACTAGCTTCTTCTACTTATCAACAGCCGATCGGGCTCATGGTACTGTAGTATCTCAAGCCATCCAACAAGCTTAGCTGATTTCAGCTCAGTTTTGCAGTAACAAAAGTTGAAATCATCCAAATTAATGGCCATAGCTATGTTAAATAGTATATTTGTCTCACTCTCTTATGGCTCTAATGTTTTCACGTTCAAGAACATTGGGAGATTAGAAGAAAACCTGAAAAGGGAATTTAGAGCAGGGGAAAAATACTTCAAGACCAAACGGCTCCTCCCACCTCACAACATATACACATACTTACCAGCCATTTGTCCCGGGCATAAATGACTGTATTGAGCATGGACTCATAGAAGAGGCAGTAGCCCATCCACTCTGATATGATGATATCTACTCCCTCCACAGGCAGCTCCACCTCTTCCACCTTTCCCTTGATGATGGTAACAACTGGAAATACAAGAGGTCAAAAGTTACAATCACAGACTTCACTCCCTGATCCTCATGTGAGCCCAGAAAAATTGGGAAATTGATATGTTCTAAATGTCACCACAAAATTCAATTCACTTACCATCATCCAGCTTGTTGGCCTTGACAATTTTCACAGCATAGTCCGAGATGCTGCTGCATTCTATCTATTAAGACAAAGCCAAAGAACATTTGAAATTCACATGTTGCCTATTTACGCTGCCCCTATTAAGAAGCCATTACCACTGGTCAAAGCCTACCAACTAGTGATGTAATTATTCGAGACAATACAGAAAACAAATTGATAAGTTGTGGTACAGTCTAACACTTACCCCTATAACCTTCTTGGCCCCTGCTTTGGCAGCAAACATGCAGA
The DNA here is from genome assembly GCF_051107435.1 of Chaetodon auriga. Taxonomy (NCBI): domain Eukaryota; kingdom Metazoa; phylum Chordata; class Actinopteri; order Chaetodontiformes; family Chaetodontidae; genus Chaetodon; species Chaetodon auriga. The sequence goes on from NC_135089.1 coordinate 23,387,329, forward strand.
GGATGCCTGTCCCACTGCCCACGTCCAGCACCACCTTGTCTTTGAACAGATGCTTGTTGTGGAACATGGAATTGCGGTAAGTCAGAGTGCGAACCTCATCTTTCAGCATCTCCTACGGTGGCAGTAAAAAGCAGAAGGGTTAAGACCTAGTGATAAAAGAGATATAGTAAGACATGACTGCAGTTTGTTTTAACGAAATTACCTCGTGGATGCCAAAGTGGGCGTATGAGTCAAAGTAGTAGTCCTTTGATGTCATATCCTCAGCTGCAGGCTTGGCTGAGCTCTCCCCCTGAGAAACCTCAACAAAGACACGCGCAATTAACACCAAGGCTTCATTTTTACTTCTATGTTGAGCTTATAAATCTTATCAAAATGCAAAACTGTGTGTCAGATGTAGTGTAAAGAATTGTACACTCAACTCAAATACAGCAAACGACAACTCTCCCCACATCGTGAAAGCAACACACAGCTTTGGCTTATGTAGAGGGCATGAACAGAATACTAATAACTATGGGTGTAATGATACCAGGGTACAATAAAACCTTGACATAAAAGCCATGACAAGATTTATTGCAACACTTAAAAATTACTCGAAAGCGTGCCCTTTGTTAACAATTAAGTGTGTGTAGCATATTCATTCATGTCTCCGCTGTTTTACGGTGCCTTCACGACTCCACAGTGAAATTCGTTGACAGTTTACAATCATGAAACCTTTAAGTTTCGGGATGAGTGGGAAAAAAAGGGGTCAAACTTGTAGTTTTTAAACAACGTAAAAAGCACCAATATTCACATCAACTTCCCCTTCACACACAAGTTTTTACGAGTTTTTCAACGATTAAGCACATCATAAAGACAAACGCACACTAATCCGTAATAACTTTTTTTTGTTTTTAATGTCGCTGAAGCACAAATACCTGCCTTATATACAAAGTTTTACTCTGCTAGGACTGTTTCCACTGCCCGGATTTGCAGTGAATGGAGCCAGCCTCCCCGCAGTACAAAGGATGGGAGCACATGGCTGATAGTACCGTGTGGCGCGTCTTAGCTTTCCTCAGGATCTGCTATATACTATTTCTGAAAACACAACGTGTCGACTACCGCCTCATTAAGCAAAGGTTTGACAATTAACGTCAATCGCCAGGCCTTTACCCTCGGTAGAACCAACTCCCGGATCAACTGATGGCGTTATCTACAAGATGCTTCCCTTTAACACGCTTTGCTATCTTACTAATTAGTCTACCAATATTAACGTTAAATCGTAAGGTATCGAAGACAACGAATTTTATGTGAGACATAGTAAAACCAGTGGGAACATGAGGAAGCATCCAGGCCTAAAGTAGCCGACTAGCTAATTAGCTAGCTCGGAAGCTAACACGTTAGTCCCCATGCGGTCCCACAGGCTCGTGAGTCACAGCCGGCTGGCTGTCGCGCTACGTTTCCGCAGGCGCTTTACAACTTCAAACATTGGACATCAACTTAAATTGCCAAATACGTAATGGTTCAAGTATTTGAATCTAATCTTAGCTCTATCCAACATGCGACGCAAAATCATTGCGAGGCAACCACAGATGCATCACACAAGAAACGTTAACTAACGTTGGCTTGGTTAATATGGATGCACTATTATCTGGGACTTGTAATGACAAAACGCCAAATGTTTACACTGTAATAGTTTGCGGCGTCTTTCCGTGAATAATGAAAATATGCGTGTGTATTTTTCAAAGGTTCATTGTGAGTATCTTCTATTCCTAACAGAAAGACCTTACCTCCATCCTCTCTGCTGGCGCCGCCATTTCGATCTCCTGCATGAGTCATGGACGTAAGCTTGAAAGACTCTTCCATGACTCCGCCCACGACACCCAGCTTTTCGTTCTGATTGGACCTGAATATAGCACCGCCTATACTTTAATGTCGCGCTCCATCATTTTCGACCAGTTGTGATTTGTGACTTAGAAATATGAAAAACAAATCTTTCCTTTTTTTCCGACTTGGGAGACTGACAGGCAAGACCAGATGTTGGAGATAAACTCTCAATAACGCAAAAAGAAAAAAAAAAAAAAAAAAAAAAAAAAAAAGCACTGCGACTATTTAAGGAGTGCTGATGCGTTCAGGTGATCACTGGATATTAGGTCGTCTGCTCATTGTTGTAGACTACTGGATGCATAGAGGTGTACTACGAAGCGAGATTAATGAGTTAGTGAGGTATTTTCAGCCTAATGCCAGACTAATCAAACTCACGGAGGTGGCTGTCTTTCAACTTGGCAAGAATGGTAGAGAATGGTACCTAACGCTGCACACAACCTTCAGACATCCTGGACAACCGAAAAAGCGAGGCTTGAGCCAGTCAAGTCTGTGCATCCTGTCTTAATGCGTTTCACAGTGGCCAAGTCAGTTTGAGGAGGTACAACACGGTGTAGGCAGGCGTAAGTGATTAGGCTAAATATACGTTATCACCAGGGTTCTAAATTAACTTTTTTGATCACCAGCCAATGTGGCTGGTGACCTTCTAAAGTTACCAGCCAATCAGAATTTCCACTAGCCAAATTTTTTCCTGGTGAAAATAAGAGAGATTATGAGTGCCACTGAATGCATTTGATCATTTTATTTACATTGTTGGCATGAAAAATGCACAGAAAGTACAACACATGAAACAAAATATACAAAGAAAGTGCAAACATTTAATTTATACAAACAAAAAATGCTGTCAGATTTATTATTTTATAAGACATTTTTCCAGTATTTAGTATCATTACATTCCTAATAAAATGTATTTTTCCTTTCAACTTAAAGTGTTTCTGCCTTCCTTCTTTAATAAGAAATATATATAAGTAACAGCCATGACTTAAGCACTTGCAAAAAATTGCATTGGTAATAAATTGAATTATGTATGTACAACTAGAAAACACAAATAGTGCAGCAGTCAGTAGTGCAGACTCCTTCGACTCTCCTGATGACTTCGGGCACTCTCATGGTCCTTTACTGCCTCGACTTTAAAATTATTAGTCCCCACCACAAAATTATTCGTCTTGTTTTTTTCTTTCGTGTACATGCGGCAATCCTTACAAAACATGACGGCATTTTCGTGATCAAACACAAGCCATTCACGACCTGTCAGCCATTTAGCGTTAAACTGTCTTTTCTTCGTTTCGCACGCTTTGTCGACATTCTCATCCCCTGCCTCCTTCCTCTTCTCGCCCCCAGACGTCTGTCCCAGCCACGCATTTAGTTTAACTTTACTTTTTACTTTTAGCTAGCTCAGTCTCCTTTTTTACAGTTTATACGCCGCCGTTCATTCTTCTTCTTCTTCTTTGTGTTTGCGTTTCCGTGGTTTCTCGCGCCGGTTGCACTACAAACTGTAGCGTGCCTTCGCACAGCCAATGGGCGTCTTGTACGTCATCACGTAGCATTACGACAGTGTTCATGGGAAATGTAGGACGAACTGTCCGTGGGACAAATGACCAAGAACTGTAGAGCGGCTCTGACTGACATGATTGCCTAATGCATTACCGGCCAAATTGGCTAGTAAGTTTTTATACACACCCGCCAATATGAATTTTAACCCGCATTTGGCGGGTTGGCGGGTGTTAATTTAGAACCCTGGTTATCACCCTTCTTCCAACAGACCATGAGGTCGATCACAGATTTGCTGAGGGTGAAATGGAGAAGACGCGTTCTGCAACGAGTGTGGGCAACAATAACTAATTAAAGCTCACATGAAAATAAAGCATTTTAAAAGTCAAAAATGAAATACGGTTGTGATAAAAAAAAAAGTGATAAAAAGCGTCCCAGCAAACAATGTTTTGTTCGGGGAACGCTCAAAACCATTACATTAGTTTTCAGGTCCCTTATCAATATCATAGATCAAATCTGGCAACAAATGGTAACAAAGGTTAGCAAAAGTAGTCTAAGGACATATAAATTTATTGAAACAATGTAAAAATAAAGTTAAAAAAAAAAAAAGAACAGTATAAAATAACAAAATAATACTCAAATAGCCTTGTTGTTATTCATTGGTTTCACATAACATTACATTGGAAACACAAAGCCAACTCACTGCAGCAACAACCCCCCAAATGTCTAACTAGTTTGTATCATCCCTACAGAGTGTTTTGTATCACATTTCTCATTAGAGTCACGGTACAATATGTAATTACACAGCTCAGTTGCATCTTTATATCCCAAAATCATCTGAATTTCTTCATGGATAGTGTATCATGTTTGGCTGATGTATCATCAGAAGAAGGTCATAGTAAATTTACATTCAATTTAACTTCCGTATCTCATACATCTGATAACAACCAACGGGTTCTGACCTAAAGATATAAACTTCAGCATAATCAATTGCAAAGTTTGGTCTTTTGGGCATCTGTGCTCAATATTGTTTAGAAATGCTGGAAATGCACAGTAAAGATGTAAAGGAGATGTGATGGGGGGTGATGAGAATGAAGAAAATGGTGATGGGTTATTGTAACTACTGAGTTGGTTCGTTTACATCAAGTGGTGAGCACTATGTTTTCAGCCAAGGAGGTACAACGAAAAACAAGCTGTGTGTGTTAGGGACAGGATTGTCCCTTTTTTTATTTCGCCCGTACCAGGCACAGACACCAATAATTCTTTAAAAACAACAAAATTAAAAAGAGGTGTCCTTAACACCGTCTCTAAAACGGGCCACAGAGTCTTCTATGCACCGGTTAAAATCGGCTAAAAAAAAAGACCAACTAAAACAAGCACAAGGCCCGATTTAAAAACGAAACCCGATGACGGCCGTCCTGCTCCTCGCCGTCGCCACGCCACTCTCCGTTCCTCCTCTGGCTCGCTCCGTAGGAGGGCGGACCTTCGGCCAGGATACCTGGACAAACACAAGAGACACAGCGGCAGTGGGGAGGTACACGACACGGTACAGCCGAGACGCCTTCCTTTCACGTGCCAGAGTGTTACTGGGTCCCAAAGGGTACTCACACGCTAGGCAGAGCTCCTCGCTCTGCCGCTGCCGTAAGGTCACGTAGTAACACTCTGGACCTCGTCGACTCGGCTGCAACCACCACCTCTGTCACGGTCTCTGGTCCGCGGCCGTCTCAGGGTAGGCCTCTCAGGCGGTATCGGGATCGTCCTCTAAAATGTTTGCTGCTGCCATCTCTGCGCCGTGCGATCCCCGTTCTGCACCCGCTCTGCTGCACACCCACTTCCTTCCGCCTTGTCCTTTTACGTCCCTCCTCCTCGTGTGCGGTTGGCTGCTCACTGCTGCGTACTCCAGTCCCATTGGCCAGTCTATATACAAAAGGTAAAGCACTCACAGGTGCTAGTTACCAGTCAAATTACCAAGGGTGCTCCGGCCGGAAGTAAAACAACTCAAATTACATCACACTAAAACCATGCAATAAAACACAATAAAAACACCTCTGCAAAACGATAAAAACATGCAAGAACATAAATAAATAAAATGCAATAAAACCAAATGGTTGCAACAATAAAAAATAAGTAACTTAAAACTTCCGCCGTGCGACATCTTCCCACCCTTTAATGTTGCCAGTCTCTGCAACATAAAACCAGTCAGTTTCTATAACGCACAGGAGGTTGGCCAAGATTGGTTCTTGTGGAGCGTCGCGGAGCGTCTAGTTCCTCATTTCGAGCCGGCTCGGGTGCTGCTGTGGGTAAAAAGCCATAAAACACCGGAACATTCAGTCTCTGAGTCTCTGCAGCCGGTTCGTCGGCTGGAGGCAAAACCTCTGCTGGGGGAGCCACACAGATTTTCAGGGCATTCCTGTGTAGGGTCTGTATGCGGCCACCCTTCTCTGGCTGCACCTTGTACACTACCCCGGTGTCCCCTACCTGCTCCAAAACAACATGTGGCTCTGAACTCCACCAAGTGCACACCTTTCCTCTTCCTTGCCTATTCCTATCCCGTACCCAGACTCTCTCTCCAGGTAACAGTGGCAGGGCTCTGGCCCGCTTGTCATAATGTAGCTTGTGTTGGGGGGCAGCATTACCCATTTTTTGTCTAGCCATACTATATGCTAGCGACAGTTTCTGCTGGTGATCTTGGACCCACCCACCTAGATCACCGGTTATGATACCCGAGGTATCATAACGGCTAAGATGAGTAGGCACATGGATCAGTATATGAGTAGAGCATAGAAAGGAATTGGCAACAACACCAGAGTAGCCAAACACCAACTACTGCTTGACAGGGCAGTCACCCAGGACTGTAAGACCAGAAGTACCAACCTGTGCACTGCCTGGATTGACTACAAGAATGCCTATGACTCGATGCAACACACATGGATACTGGAGTACCTAGACCTGTATAAGATCAACAGGACACTTAGAGCCTTCATCAAGAACTCGATGGGGTTGTGGAAGACAACTTTGGAAGCCAACTCACAGCCAATTGCAGAAGTGTGCATCAAATGTGGTCTATACCAAGGAGATGCACTGCCCCCCCTGCTGCTCTGCATAGGCCTAAACCCCCTCAGCCAGATCATCACCAAGAGTGGCTTTGGATACCAATTCCGAAGTGGGACAACAATTAGCCACCTCTTCTACATGGATGACATCAAGCTGTATGCCGAGAGTGAGCATGACATTGCCTCCCTCACTCACCTCACCAGGATATACAGCAATGACATCGGGATTCATTTGGACTGGATAAGTGTGGACAGATGGTGTGCAGAAGAGGGAAGATGATCACCACTGAAGGGGTTGAACTACCTGAAGGCAACATAGCAGATGTTCAGGACAGCTACAAATACCTAGGGATCCCACAGGCAAATGGCAATCATGAGCAGGCAACACAGAGATCAGCCACAGCCAAATACCTTCAGAGGGCGAGGCAGGTCCTGAAGAGTCAGCTGAATGGCAAGAACAAGATCCAGGTAGTAACACCTATGCTCTGCCAGTAATCAGATACCCTGCTGGTATAATATCCTGGCCACTGGAAGAAATGGAAGCCACTAATATCAAGACAAGGAAGCTCCTTACGATGCATATAGGGTTTCACCCTAAGTCCAGTGTCCTGAGGCTATAAACTAAGCGGAAGACAGGAGGCCGCGGACTAGTGAGCGTCAGAGCCACTATCCAGGAGGAAACAGCAAGCCTCTGGGAGTGCATCAGGAAGATGGCTCCCAATGATGACCTGCTGAGTGAATGCCTCAGGCAGCAGAAGTCCAGTAAGGAGGAGCCAGAAGGGTTGGCATGGACATACAAGACAGACAAGGCATGTACCATCGACAGCTTGAGGAAGTGGCTGACATAGCGAAAACATACCAGTGGCTGGAAAAGGCTGGACTGAAAGACAGCACAGAGGCACCGATCATGGCCGCACAAGAGCAAACCTTGAAGGCAAGGTCAATAGAGGCCGGGATCTACCACAGCAGACAAGACCCCAGGTGCAGGCTGTGCAAAGATGCCCCTGAGACAATCCAGCACATAACAGCGGGGTACAAGATGCTGGTAGGGAAGGCATACATGAGCTGTGTCCCAATTCAGGGGCTGCATCCTTCGGAGGATGGATTTGAAGGCCGATTATGTCATAACGCTGCGCGAAGGCTGTCCCAATTCGTCCAAATTCGAAGGATCCTCCAAATGCACCCGACAAATGCGTCCTCCTTAGGAGGGAAGAAGTTATGACGTCGTGACGCAATCAGGAAATACTCTGAAGGCTAGACCGTCCCATTTAGCGATAGTTGATGCGGCCGACGGAGGATCCTCTGAAGGACCCAGCCTCCGGGGACCGCGTAGGCTGGGTCCTCCGAAGGATGCAGCCGCTGAATTGGGACACAGCTATGGAGCATCATAGCCAGGTGGCTAGCATCGTACACAGGAATATCTGTACCGAGTATGGGCTGGAGGTCCCAGGATCAAGGTGGAAGACGCCTCCAAAGGTGATCCAGAACGACCGAGCCAAGATCCTGTGGGACTTCCACTTCCAGACAGACAAACTGGTGATGGCGAACCAACCAGACATAGTGGTGGTTGACAAAGAACAGAAGACAGTCACAGTGGTGGATGTAGCAATCCCAAGTGACAGTAACATCAGGAAGAAAGAGCACGAGAAGCTGGAGAAATACCAGGGTCTCAAGGAGGAGTTGGAGAAGATGTGGGGCATAAAGGCAAAAGTGGTCCCAATAGTGATCAGGGCACTCACAGTGGTAACCCCCAAGCTGGGAGAATGGCTCCAGCAAATACCAGGAAGAACATCTGAGGTCTCTGTCCAGAAGAGCGTACTCCTGGGAACAGCCAAGATCCCAAGCTCCCAGGCCTCTGGTAGAGGACCCGAGCACAATACCGCCCCAGGCGGGGCGAGAAGGGGATTTTTTTTTATACACTGTATATATATATTCGTGTGTGTGTGTGTGTGTGTGTGTGCATGTGTGTGTATACATATGCATATACATATATACTTGTATATATTTATGGTGGGAATGGCTGTTTTGAGTGACAGGTTTCAGCAAACAGGCTTCACTAGGCCTGCCTCAGGTCAAGTCAGACACTGCCAAGATGCCACTGGCCAGACCCACTGTCACCGAGCTTCACAGGAGCTCTTCAGAAACTAGTTGGTGAGATTACATCTATGTTTTTAACAGTCTATGGCCTCATACACGGTGTCTAGGTCCATGCTGTCAGGAGATGTGAACTGGAGCTTTCTCAGGGACTCTATCAAAAATACAAAAGTTGACATATTATAGAATGACTTGCTAAGATAGCAACACCAAAAACACCAAGGTAATTGTATACCTTAAAATTCTACTTAATGTTACCTCTGTAACTTTGCTAAAGTTAAATATTGATCAGAGTTGCTGTTCAAAAGCCCAGGATATGACATCAGCTTTATTGTTTGCGACATTAGACACGTCACAAAGTTGAACACTTTCCCGCTCAGTTTTAATGATGAGTAGTTTTATTATAGGCATATTCAATGAAACACATATACTGATAAATCCATTTAAGTTAGCCTGAGTTCTTTAACTACCTTTAAAGCGAGAACCCCCCACCGTCTCATATTTAGTTAATTTACTGTTGTTTATTGTTCTTCCTGTCTATTGACTGTTAGGAGTTGCCTTGTGTCTTTTCCCAGTGTTTTCTCTTTCCCTTTTTCCCTAGTGTTATTTGTCTGTTTGTCTGTCTCCCCTGTCTGTCTGAGACTGGGTAGGTCTTTGCCTGTGCACTGCTGCTATGCCTAATTACCTGCACACCTGAGGCATGTTAGAGCTGAGTGCTGGCAGTATTTAGGAGAGGCTCTCTGGACATGTGGCTGCCAGTTTGTCCTGAGCTTGACTGTGTGAACGTCCTGTCCCTTGTGTGAGTAAATTGCTAGAAAGCCTTTGTCAGCTCTGCCTTTTGAATTGTCCTGGAGCTTTCTTCCAGTGGATTTTTGTGTTGCACTTTTTTGGACTTCATGCTTTTGTTCTGCTCTTTGTTTCAGTGTTCTCAGTCCCGCTCGGTGTGCCTCTCAGCCTCAGTCTCCAGCGTAGTTTTTGGTTATTCCCACTCAGTTTGAGTGTGCCTTTTGTTCTTCCTTTGTTTATATTATATTATAATATATTATTATATTATACACCATTAGAAAACTAAGATTCATGTGAATGGATTGATTTCAACAATCTTGTGATACAAAATATATCCAAAGTATAGTTATAAAGACCTTAAATATGAATAGAGATAAATATTGATATTTATGGTGATAAATATGTTGCAAATTGCAAATTGAGAAGATATGAATATATTCAGTTTCTGTGGTATTGTTATCAGTTTTTATTGATCTTGGACTAGGGTAAGGCTGCAGCCCTGCGGCGCCCTCCTTCCTGTGGCTATGGTTAGACATTAATCTTGACCAATTGACATTGAAAATCAATAAGCTAACATTAGCTTTGCTATTGGTCGATGATTAGCCAACAATAGCAAATGTTAGCATTTATCTGATAAACTGCGAATAGTAATAATAATAATAATGTGATAATAATAATAAAAGAAATTGTGTGTGTATAATATTGTAATATTAATAGTATATTCTATAAAATGAACTCAGATGAATAATTTGAATTTGCCTGTTTCAATCTTACTACACTCCACATTTCAGGTTTACAAATAAAATCCTACAGAAAACCATGTCCTGTGAACACTGGGATTTGAAAATAAGGGCAATATTCTGGCGCTTCCACTTCCACTTCCACTGTCCACTGTCCACAAACCACTTACATTTAGATAAGGGTACACACAGTCAATCCAAAAATCACCCCTTAGAAACCATTTGGTTTAAGATATCAAGGTAACAAAGATTGGGCTCACTAACATTAGTTCGTACATGAACTAAGGGACTACATTTAGGTGATCAGATTCCTCATTGAATGTGAAAATCCTCATTAAAAGTTTATTTATATGTTCCTTGAAGGACACATACACATCACTTACACATTATGCTTCATTTGTGATTTTTAGAGAGGCTACTGGCAATTGAGACAATTGGTAGGGGAGGGTGATTATAGATGGGAGATATAGTGTAAATGCAGTCATTGGCAGAGTATGTTTATGCTTGGCAGATTTGTCATGCAGGCTCACATTGCACCTAACCCTCTGTGTTGCACTTTAATCCATGTAGCATGTTTGAACACAAAGCATGACTTTGGCCAACTGTGCTCCTCTTTAAGTACGAGTAAGCCTCATCCCTTTTGGCGAGATACTTGAATAGACTTTTAGGTAGGCTACTCCATCCCTCTCACATTCGTCCATCTTCTTCGTCTTCTTGTTTTATTGGCAGGTGCTTTGACCTCTTCTCATTAGATGTTGTAACTAATGTTTTATATACTTCCACCTGCATTACTGGTGAACATGGCAGTTATGCTCTCTGTCAATGTTACAGCCAACCCTTCTTTTTTGTTGTTTATAAAGGAACAGGAGACAGCTGGAGAGAGGGGCCAAATAAGGAATAATCCAGGAAAAATGGGAGGGTGGACAGGTATGCAGAGAACTTTTATGGAACATTCCCTGAAGATTTTCTGGATCTTGTCATAAGGTTATTGTTGAGAAACCTTTGAAGAACCTCCAAGGAATGTTCCGTAAAGGTTCTGTAAAGGTTTTCTAAAACTAACCATCAGGGAACTGTTAGGAAACATTACCTAAAGGTTCAGTAAAGGTGTCGCAAAAATAACCCTCAGAAAACATTCAAGGAATGTTCCCTGAAGGTTACGCATTTGTTGGAGTGGCAGACAATAGTGGACCCACTGAATACAAAAGTAGTGAAGGTTAATGAAGATTAATTACAACCATTAATCCACAATGTTAGAATATGTATTATGGCCAAGTATATGATGTACAAATCTCACTCTCATGCTCTCTCTCTCTCTCTCTCTCTCTCTCTCTCTGTAGCAGAACAATACCAGCCTGCCACAGGAGGGTCCAGCCACCTGAGTCGAGTTCTCCCCAAGTGGTGAAACCCTGCACGCACAACTCTAAGCTGCCCAGCAAAAAGCAAAGGCCAATTGTGAGGACACTTAGGGCAACCAGAAAGATACAGTTGCAGACATGTTTGCCCGAGAGTCACCTAACACTGCCTGTGACCTTGAATAGATTGTATGCATATGATATCAAGTCATGCTTTTGTTGTGACTGCAGATTTAGGGCATGAAGTGATTTTGCAGAGGAAGCACTATTACACAAACTCAAAATGCCTATGTTTTGTGTTGATTACAGTTGGTCAAATTGATCAAACCAAGAAACCACAAGGAGCTTTTTTTGAGTACCAACAGCTGTCATTTATAAGGGTGAAAAATGCAAGAAATTGACCAAAAAATACGGATTGTGAACTTTCATCTGTGGTCAGGAGGAGCTGAGTCAGATAATGCTCACGTGTGCACTAACCACTTTCTCAAATGTAAGTTAAGGAGCTAGTTAACTGTTTCCTTGCTTTGCAACATCAGAGTTATTGTTTTTTTATCTGTTCTGTTGGAGATTGTACCCCAGTAAATAAACAATAATAAGTAGCAACAATTACTAACGCTAGCTAGTGTTTAGCTTTTAGTGTTTTGCAGGGTGCAGTCGTATGGTTGTAAGTGTTTGCTTACAGTTTTGGTGTTGTCTCTAGGCTGCCCAAGTGCTTTAACAACATTAAGTGCATAGGCTCGGCTCCTACAGTTATCTTAGGTTATCATAAAGTTAAGGCCATGTCAGAGGCATCCAGTCCACAGGAGGAGAGGACAACATTCAGAGAAGATCAACAAAGATGGCGAAAAGGTGGATGGATGCTTTTCTGGATCTGTCCAAGTCAGCTGAGAACCAAGAGACAGAGAAGATCACTGAGAATTTACATGATCAATCAGCTAAATTGATTGTAGCAATAAGAGTAACTAGTATTATGGTTGGAAAAGGCAAATGTGATTCCAACAACAAATAATGTATGTGAATATTTAATTAGGCTTATGCAATGTAGATAATTCACTTCTCGATGAACTCACCTGGTTAAACAAATGGAATAAAACATAAGAATCCAAAAATTAATTTGACCATATAAGTTGAACCTTTGTAAGAATTTTAGCAACTAAGATGATGACTAGACAACAACAATACACATCATTAATAAATTGGAGAGTAATTTGAATTTCTAATCACTCTTCCTACTGCCATAATATTGCATTCAGATGCAGGATGCCAGACAGACCTAACCATGGATGACATTGAAAGGATGGAGGATGTTCTGAAGCAAACCATGTCAGAGCTGGGTGATCTCAGGACCAAATGATTGGACACTCAGTTTAGACAAGGGTCTTTTGAGAAGAATGGCTTCCCAGCTTCTTAGTTTTAATGCAGGTTTTTCAACTGTGTGAGCCTTAGATCTCTGGTGGCCCTTTGTCTGTCATTTCTAATTTGAACAAGTCATTTTTTGTTTTGCTGAGGTTGAGACTAAATCTCCTTTCACATATTCAACTTTCTGGTTCAATGTCTCTTAATCCACTGCTTTTAGAGTTTGGCACTGGAATCTTTAATGGGGCGGCCAGAACGAGATGTACTTCAAGCTATAATGCCAATGGTATTCAGAAAAGCATTTGGGTGTAGAGTTGCTGTGATTGTTGACTGTTTTGAAGTTTATTGAAAGACCTTCTAATTTGCTAGCTCAATCACAGACACAGTCAAATTATAAGCATCACCACACTGTGAATTTTGTGATTGGTGTTGCTCCTCAGGGGTATGTTTTTTTATGTATCTCCTGCCTGAGGAGGAAGAATTAGTGATAAGCGGATTACTAAAGAGAGTGACCTAAAAAAACTGTTACCTTGAAATATTGTTTGAGCAGACCTTGGGTTTAATGTGTAGTGTGATAGTGTAGAGCTCTACTGTGCTTTGCTGCAGATACCTGCATTTGCTAAGGGGAAAAGGTAGTTGTCACCATTTGAAGTGGAACAAACAAGAAAAACGGTTAGTGTGAGTCTGCAAAGTGGGGCCTTGCCCATTGAACATATGGTCACAACACCAGGAGAGTCGATGGTTGACAAGAACAGAGTTATTTGCTGTGTCGTGTTAAATTTATCGGTCTGTTGTCCCACTGGAATAAGAAATTACGAAAACGAGTGGAACAAGGCCTACTGACGGTTCATGGTTGGTTAAGGTGATGCTCTACCAGAAGACTGATTTGTCATTTCAAGGTAAAAGTAAAGAAGCCAAGTAGTGCAAACTAAGGCAATTGTCAAAAGCTATGAAGAAAAAACTTCTAATTATTAGCAAGGATTAATATGTCTTTTCTCCGTCTGTTGATCTGATGCCATTTGATGGAAAAGAGGATTAACTGACAATTGTATTGAAATTAAAAAAAAACTTTGGACTATTACCTGCTGTAAATAATTTAAATATGATATGGAAAAATGTTGATATACTTACTTTTGTTTGGACTGCCACTTCACATTTGCTTTTTGTTTCAGTGCCTACCTGCCTTGTCAGCATTTATTTCTTGCCTCAACCCATGTTATGGAGCTCCCTGGTTCATCACTTTGTTTCCACTCAGTTTGAGTGTGTTTTGTTTCCATATTTTTCCACTCCTTTTGAGTGCACTTTTTGTTCATTCATTATTAGTAAAATAAATTTCATTTGATTAGCTTTACATGTCTCTGGTCTGCATACTTGAGTCCTAAACAAAACATATTTAAAGGTTTTACCAAAACTTAGCATTTGAGAAATACTAGGTCTATGTATATGCACAACATATACAGTTTCTAAAAGTACTGTTGCCAATATGGATAATAAATAGCGTTATGGTACAGTTGAGAGAAATATACAACTTTGAAATTCCACCAGATGAAATGGATAATGTGAGCATATATTAGCATTGATTAGCATTGAACAGTAGTGCAAAACAAAAGTGGGTTTATGATGTAGAATTGAGAAAGACAGCATCAACACAGTGGTACATTACATGATGCTGGAGTAACACAGTGAACAAAGAGTCACAAAAAGTTTTTAACAGTGTCCTACATACTCCAAAGGTTGTCTTCTTAGCAGGTGCAGACGACTTAGGCCCCTCCTGTACAGGGTGTCTGTGTTATTTTTGTCCAGTCCAGTTTGTTGTTGAGGTAAAAACCTAGGTATTTGTAATCCCTCGTAATCTTAATGTCAAAGCCCTGGATGTTCACTGGTCTAGTCTGTGGTACTTTCCCTCAGGAATCAATCACCATCTCCTTCATCTTGATGGCATTTATGTGCAGGTGGTTCAGTCCACACCAATCAACCAAGTTGGTTACAACCTCTGTGTATTTCATTTCGTTCCCCTGTGATATGCCTCATTGGAGAACTTCTGGATGTGGCAGCTGTCGGTGTCTGAAGTCCAACATGAAGAGAAAAGGAGGGAACACTGTCCCCTGTGGGGAGCTGATGCCATCTGGGCCTGTAGCCTTCCTCACCTTCATCCTCCTGAGCTCCTTCCTCACCTGGTCAGCTGTTATGGAGAGGGTGGCTCCTGTAGAGTGACATGGGGAGAGATAAATGTAGTCTGTGCAGTGGAGCAGAAGGGGGGTTAAGTGGTGTGAAGAGGATGCTGCTGGTGTCAGGGCTGCACCCTCCTCAGCTCATCTTTGTTCCATGATCTAAAGACCCTCTTCTTCTCGTTAGTGGGGCTTACAGTTCTGAGGACACCCAGGGTTTGTTGTTTGGGAAACACCATACATTCTTTTTGGGCACAGTGCTTTCCACACAGAAGTTAATGTAGTCTGCAATGCAAGTTGTTAAACTGTCAACCTTATTGTCTGCTGTATTGTAAGTGTCTGCAGCTCGTCTGTGCTGCATGATACAATCCATTTAGTTTCCGTGTGCACAGTGAATACATTGTCCGAACATCTTCAAATGAACAAAGAGCAAATCATATGGGTCCTCTGTCCACTTGCCGCAACAGCGGTCAAAAACCATATGCCCTTCCGGGGTCAAACACACCCAAGGTGACCTAAATACCTGCGCTCTCTGCGACAGTGACACCCAATGGCACATAACAGGAAATATACCAGGTGACCAGAATAATTTTTGACCCTGAATCTTTATGAATATGGCTTTTTCACTCCAGCCCCTAATGGTTAGTGACAGGCAGGAGTTCAAACAAAACAAACAAAGAGCCATTAAAAACAAACAATCTGCAGGATAGCGCTGTGCTAGGTGGCAGCCTGTTGCAGTAGCTCCATTGTTTTCGTTCGTTTCTTGTTAATTAAGTGTGTTTTTCCCATCTCTTTAACTTCTATTTCTTAACTGCATTTTTGGTAACTGTGTCGCAATGTTTGCATGCAGTGTTACAACTTTTTTGGTGGCCTTTCTGTTACTTTTTACACTCTTTGTAACTGAGGGCCATACAGTTGGGAGTGGGGGCATTGTCTACACACGCGAACAGCTGATTGCATTGTATAACCCACGCTGCTGCCCGGAGAGAGGATTGTAGTCCCGGACGAGCTGAAGAGACAACGTCGGGGCTGCAGAACTGGAGGCAAATGGAGGGCGAAGGCATGGAGATACAGACCATCCATTCCGGTGATCATCACGGGGAACATGAGGTCCTTAGCAAATAAGACGGATGAGTTTGTCGCGTTGGTCAGGACTCAATGGGAATACTGACAGTGCAGCCTTATGGCCTTCAGGGAGTCGTGGTTGCATTCAGACGTCCCGGACCGGAGCGTGGAGGTACCCGGCTTCAGCTATGCGCGGGTGGACAGAGACGTGGCTCAGAGCGGTAAGAAGAAGGGAGTAGGGATTGCGCTGTTTGTGAATGAAAAGTGGTGTAATCCCGGACATGTTACCATTATGGAATGTTTCTGTAGCCTGGACATTGAGCTGCTGGCTGTGGGGATGCGGCCTTATTATTTGCCTCGGGAGTTCACGTCCGCCATCGTGATCACTGTCTACATCCCTCCAAAGGCTGATGGGGAAGCAGCGCGTGATGTCATCCACTCCACCGTAGCGGAGCTGGAGCTGGAGATTTTAACCATAATACTTTGGATAAAACTCTGCCAACTTTCAACCAGTTTATCAACTGTCCAACCAGAGACAACGCCACACTGGACTTACTGTATGCTAATGCAAAAGATGCATAGAGTGCCACTGCCCTGGACTCAGGACTGCTTTGAGACAACAGACTGGAATGTGTTGTGTGAGCCACATGGGGAGGACATCAACAGCCTGACAGAGTGTATCACAGAGTACATCAAATTCTGTGAACAGACCATACTGCCAACCAGAAGGAACAGGACAACCACACAACCACTGTGTATTCTGGGGGAGAATGTCGCAGTGGTTGAGGATTACAAATACCTCGGAGTGCACCTCAACAACAGACTGAACTGGAAAACATCAACGCTGTGTATAAGAAGGGGATGAGCAGACTCTATTTCCTGAGGAGGCTCAGATCATTCAACGTGTGCAGTAAGATGTTGGAGATCTTTTACCAGTCTGTTGTTGCCAGTGCAGTCTTCTTTGCTGCAGTGTGCTGGGTGAGCAGCACTGGAACCGGTGACACCAACAGACTGAACAAACTGATCAGAAAGGCCAGCTCCATTTTTGGCTGTAAACTAGACACTTTTGAGGAGGTGGTGCAGAGAAGGACATTGGACAGTTATGGACTGTTATCCATCATGGATAACCCTGAACATCCTCTTCACCACCTCGTGGACAGACAGTGGAGGTCCTTCTCCAATAGACTGCTCCAGCTCCACTGTCACAAGGACTGCTTCAGGAAATCATTCCTGCCACGAGCCATCACACTTTACAATAGAAACTTAAACATTTAATCCACCAACCTCACAAACTCTTGTTTTACATATTACTTACATTTTATCTGCACTACTGCAATATTGCACATTCAGTCTACTTGCACAAATTCTTTGCTGTTTTGTTTTTGAAGATACTGTTTACATACTTAGTTATATTGTATTTTTATTATATTATTATTATATTATGTGTTTTCTACATTATAATGCATATTATATAACGGTATTTTAGTTTTTACTTAGTTATATTTTTATTTTATTTTTTATTCCTGTTTACATATTTTTTTACTTTTTGTAAATAATTGTGTATACATCCTGTGTTTACTGTATGTTTAATTGCTACTGCAACAAAATCAATAATCAATAAAGAAACAGTCTAAGTCTAAGTCAATGTCATTACTGCAGAAATGCAGGAAAATATGATTAGGCGTAAGGGGTTCAAGATCTTTGGGATCCTCGGACAGCTGGGTGATGGAAGGTCATTTAACTTTACAGAGAACTGTGTGACAGCTGTCATCATCCAACTGTTGCACCAGATTTGAGAACATGCCTTATTGTTCAAATCATGTGCTCCCAAGTTTCCACCAAAATGAGAAGCTCCTGGAGGATTGAATTTCCAGTCCATGCCAGCTGGCATGAGTACTCTTTGGATCTGGTCGTGATCAAGTGCAGCGAGAACCTCCCTCAATTCTCTAATTGCTCCAATTGAAATTGGTGCCATTGTCAGACAGTAGATGGGATACTTGGCCTCTTCTACTTATGAGTTGCTGCAAAGCATTAATACATGCATCAGTGTCCAGTGAGTTTGCAACCACCAGGTGAACAGCTCTACTTGCCAAACAGGTAAAAATCACTCCACAGGCTTCTTCCTCTCTTCACCTCAATTGGTCCAAAATAATCAACACCAACACTCATAAAAGAGGGAGATCAGGCAAAATCCTTTCCAATGGCAAGTCTGTCATCTTTTGTTCACCTGCTCTCGCGGCATGGAGTCGGCGCGTCCAGGAGTCATTTATGACTTTCCTAATTGCTGAAGGAGCCTTTGTGGTCCAGTACTTTCTCCTAAGTTTGGATAGTGTATGGTTTCTACCACTATGACCCAGTTGCTGGTGGATATGCCTCAGGATAAGTGTCATGCTGGTCCTTTGTGAGGATGAATAGATGCTTGACTTCTTCTGGCAGGGCTGCCTTACAAAGTCTTCCTCCAACTCTAAGCAGGCCGTCCTCCAGGCATGCCAAGTACGCTTTTACACATACGAGGAATTTTTTCTGGTGAAATTGGTGCATGACACATCTACTAAAATAAGAGCATAAAATATAACAATTTAAATATATATACACAAGTCTGTTTATGTTGTTGCTATTTACCGGAAACACAGTCTGTTTTCCAGAAAGAAGTCCAAGTTGAGCGTTAATGTAATGCATAGAGTTATATTTATATCAGTCAATGTCACAGAATGAGTCCAAGGTGGAATGTGAAGAGTGTCAGGGGGGGTTCCGGGCCTTGTTGGTGAGGCTGACAGCAGACGGGAAAAAACTGTTCTTGTGGCGTGAGGCTTTGGTCCTGATGGACCGCAGCCTCCTGCCAGAGGGGAGTGACTCAAAGAGTTTGTGTCCGGGGTGAGAGGGATCAGCCACAATCTTTTCTGCACGCCTCAGGGTCCTGGAGGCGTACAGGTCCTGAAGAGATGGGAGATTGCAGCCAATCACCTTCTCTGCAGACCGAATGACACGCTGCAGTCTGCCCTTGTCCTTGGCGGTGGCAGCAGCGTACCAGACAGAGATGGAGGAGGTGAGGATGGACTCGATGATGGCTGTGTAGAAGTGCACCATCATTGTCTTTGGCAGGCTGAATTTCTTCAGCTGCCGTAGGAAGTACATCCTCTGCTGTGCTTTTCTGATGAGGGAGCTGATGTTCGGCTCCCACTTGAGGTCCTGGGAGATGATAGTTCCCAGGAAGCGGAAAGACTCCACAGTGTCAATAGTGGAGTCACAGAGGGTGATGGGGGCGGGTGAGGCTGAGTTCTTCCTGTTGTCCACAACCATCTCCACTGTCTTTAGAGCATTGAGCTCCAGGTTGTTCTGATTGCACCAGGTCACCAGATGGTCAACCTCCCACCTGTAGGCGGACTCGTCGCCATCAGAGATGAGTCCGATGAGGGTGGTGTCGTCCGCAAACTTCAGGAGCTTGACAGACTGGTGACTGGAGGTGCAGCTGTTCATGTACAGGGAGAAGAGCAGAGGAGAAAGAACACAGCCCTGGGGGGATCCGGTGCTGATGGTCTTAGCATCGGAGAAGTGTTTCCCCAGCTTCACGCACTGTTTCCTGTCAGACAGGAAGTCTGTAATCCACCTGCAGGTGGAGTCAGGCACGCTCATCTGGGAGAGCTTCTCCTGAAGCAGAGTTGGGACGATGGTCTTGAAGGCAGAGCTGAAATCCACAAACAGGATCCTAGCGTAGGTTCCTGCGGAGTCCAGGTGCTGGAGGATGAAGTGGAGGGCCAAGTTTAAGGTGGGCATTGGTGGAGGTGACTGGAGCTGGAGCTGTTCAGAGGTGTCGTGGGGGATGGTTGCTGGACTGTCCCTTTGTCTTTCAAAGCGGCAGTAGAACTGGTTCAGGTCGTTGGCTAGGCGTTGATCGTTGATGGAGTGGTGGGCTTTAGGCTTGTAGTTAGTGATCTGCCGAAGCCCTTTCCAGACAGACGCAGAGTCGTTAGCTGAGAGTTGGTGTTGGAGCTTCTCAGAGTACAGCCGTTTAAGCTTGGTTTACGCTTCTGCGTCGCGGCGACGCCGTACCTACGGCGTACACCCTACGCCGTCACTGAGCATTCATAGTTCTGCGTCGAGGGAACGCGTTGCTCCGCAATTCACCGCCAAGCCGCTAGGGGGGTGTGGCTGTGTCTTTGTATGGTTTCGGGCTCTTGCTGCCGTGAAGAGGAGTTGTAGAGGTGGTCGGACTTGCGTACCTCCTTGATAATTCTTTCTTCGGCTTGGTCCAGTTTTTCTTGTAGCTCTCACCACAGAAACTTTGAAAATGGCGGTGTTGTTGTGCTGCGACCATAGGGCTGCGACTGAACCGAAAATTACGTTCTGAACGGACCAATCACAGTCCTCGACGTTCACGTCACGCGTAGTCAGGATTTTTTGGAGGTGCGCGTCAGGCTACGGCGTAGGGTCTGCGTAGGGGTCTGCGTCGACGGCGTAGGTACGGCGTCGCCGCGACGCAGAAGCATAAACCAAGCTTTAGCCTCTTTCACCGCCTTGCTAAACTTGTACTTCGACTCTTTGTATCTGTCTTTGTCCCCACTCCTGAAGGCCTCTTCCTTTGCCAACCTTAGCTGCCTGAGTTGGGCTGTGAACCAGGGTTTGTCATTGTTGTAATTCACCCTGGTGTGTGATGGAACACAGCAGTCCTCACAGAAGCTGATGTAGGACGTCACAGTCTCCGTGTACTCATCCAGACTGTTGGTAGCAGTCCTGAACACATCCTAGTCAGTAGAGTCCAAACACGCCTGGAGATCCTACACAGCCTCGCTGGTCCACTTCCTTGATGTCCTCACTACAGGTTTGCAGAGCTTTAGTTTCTGCCTGTACGCAGGAATCAGGTGTACCAGTACTCTGCATCTTCTTGACTCAGGTCACCTTCAGGTGACCATAAGAAACGAAGGAAGGTTTTGTCTGTTTCTACAACATTGACCTGATAGAACATCTGCTGTATGTCTCCCATCAAAGCTACAGGCTCCTGTCTGAACCTTGTGAGCACCCCAAGCAGACTGCTTGTAAGGTTGGGACCCTACAAGAGTTTGTTATCCAATGATCTCCCCTTAAATGTTGCCCCACAGTCAAACACCATCTACTAAGTATTCTTCCTGGGATGGTAGACACCATGATGGGGGATATACCACACCGTTTCTTCTTCACAGTCAAACAGGTGCTGAGGTACTTCCTCTGCGTAGCCTTTACCAATGATGTCAGTGAAGAAGCTCGTGTACTCCTGATGAAACTTCTCACCTTTCTCAAACCTTCTCTTAAGTCCCAAAATCCTTTGCTTGGTCACTGATAGATTATTAGGGAGAGTGAGCTGCTTTTTCCTAAAAGGCATTTTCAGGCTGTAATGCCCATCCGCCAGCATCACAGAATGACTAACAATTTCCATTTCCTCATGTCTTCTCTTGACATTTGTTTATCCTCCATTTTCCTTGTCATAGTTGTACTAAGCAGTCAGCATTTCCTCCAATTTAGGTACCACAACAATATTGTGGCGCCGTACGAGCGGCAGCCTGTTACAGCAGCTCTCTAGTTTTTTCTTCTCTTTATTGTTTTCTTGTGCGTCTTTTTTTATTCCATTCAGTTCTGCGTGTTTGTAAATCTTTGGTGCATTAGAGACATCAAGCACGGTAACTCTGGTGCTACTTTTCCATCACTTTTTACAACTCGTGTAACTTTCTCCGTGTCTGTGGGTCCGTGAGACAATGGCCCCCATTGTTTACAGTAGGGATCAGCTGCTGGCCCTGCGTAACACAGCTGTGCGGCCGGAGGAGCGACCTGATGTCCCCCGCGAGTTAAGGAGGAGAATACGGGGGTGCCGCGCTGGGATCAAACGCCGCGACAGGAGGAGAGCTTATAGACCGACTCTCCCGTCCGTCATCATGGGGAACGTAAGATCTCTATCCAACAAGATGGACGAGCTAGCGGCGTTGACCCGGCATCATCAGGAATTCCGGCGGTGCAGTATGCTATTGTTTACTGAGACTTGGCTGGGAACGCAGCACACAGACGCGACTGTAGCGCTGGATGGATTCTCACTCATACGGGCAGACCGGACAGAGAGGAGCGGTAAGAGGAAAGGAGGAGGGCTGGCAGTGTTTGTGAATGATAGATGGTGTAACTCCAGGCACATCACTATTAAAGAGCAGCACTGCTGCCCGGACATTGAACTGTTGGCTGTTAGTTTGAGGCCATACTATCTGCCGAGGGAGTTCTCGCATGTCATCGTGGTGGCTGTGTATATCCCTCCCTCTGCTAACGCCGATGCAGCTTGTGACGTCACCAACACCGTGATCAGCAGGCTGCAGACTCAGAAACCGCAGGCCCTCTTACTGATCTCTGGGGATTTTAATCATGCCTCTCTGTCCTCCTCTCTGCCCAAATTCATCCAGTATGTCACATGTGCCACCAGAGACAATAAAACACTGGACTTATTCTATGCCAACACCAAGGAGGCATACGAATCATCACCACTCCCCCCTCTGGGAAGAGCTGATCACAACCTGGTTCATCTCTTGCCTGTATACAAGTCCCTTGTTAACAGGCAACCAGCTGTGTCCCGCACAGTGAAGAGGTGGTCTGATGAGGCAGAAGAGGCTCTGAAGGACTGCTTCAATACAACAGTGTGGGATATATTCAGCGACTCTCATGAGGAGGACATTGACAGTCTGACAGACAGCATCACGGACTACATAAATTTCTGTGTGGAGAACACTGTACCCACCAGGACTATACGGTGTCACTCCAACAATAAACCCTGGATCAATCCTGACATTAAGGCTCTCTTAAAGGAGAAGAAGAGGGCCTTCAAGTCAGGAAACAAAGAGGAGCTGAAAACTGTTCAGAGGGAGCTAAGAAGGAGTATCAGGGAGGGGAAGGACAGATACAGGAAGAGAATGGAGGAACGGCTGCAGGAGAACAACACCAGGGGAGTCTGGAGAGGCCTGAAAACCATCTCAGGTCACCAGAAGCCAAACTCCCAGGCGGCTGGGGATCCAAAGTGGGCAGATGAGCTGAACACCTACTTCTGTAGGTTTGAAGAAACATCCGCCCCTCCCCCAGCTGCACCAGCACTGCAGCAGCCCTCTTTTGATCTGCCAGCACCCTGCCCAAGTACCCCACTGACCCCCCCCCCCCCCACAGTATTCAGCTCACTGCAATCAACGCCACCCCCCACTGCTCCTCCCAGCCCCCCATCCACTTCACAAGACACTCAGCCCCCCTGCTCCAACTTGTCCCTCACACCTCTCCAGGTGAGAAATCAACTCAGGAGGTTAAAGACCAGGAAGGCCGCAGGACCGGATGGCCTCAGTCCCAGGCTCCTCAGATCCTGCTCTGATCAGCTGAGCGGGATCGTTGGACATCTGTTTAACCTGAGCCTGAGACTGGGAAGGGTGCCACGCCTCTGGAAGACGTCCTGCGTGGTACCTGTGCCAAAGACCCCGCATCCCAAGGACCCTAGCTGCTACAGGCCGGTGGCCTTAACATCCCACCTCATGAAGGCCCTGGAGCGGCTGGTCCTTGCCCACCTGCGCCCCCTGGTGAGCTCATCCATGGACCCGCTGCAGTTCGCTTATCAGCCTGGCATCGGAGTGGACGATGCCCTCATCTTCCTCCTCCATCGAGCTCTATCTCACCTGGAATCGCCTGGGAGCTCTGTTCGGGTCCTTTTCCTGGACCTTAGCAGTGCTTTCAACACCATCAGGCCAGCCATCCTGAGACACAAGCTGGAGCTTTCAGGGGTGGACCAATACCTCACATGCTGGATAGTGGACTACCTTTCCAACCGCCCACAGTATGTGAGGACACGGGACTGTGTGTCAGGGACTGTTCTCTGCAGTGTGGGGGCCCCCCAGGGAACGGTGCTGGCACCGTTTCTCTTCACCCTCTACACAGCAGACTTTTCACACCTGTCACCCACTTGCCACCTGCAGAAGTTCTCTGATGACTCTGCCATTGTTGGCCTCATCACAGATGGGGACGACAGGTCATACAGAGGACTCATCCAGGACTTTGTGGACTG
This sequence comes from Chaetodon auriga, assembly GCF_051107435.1. NCBI lineage: Eukaryota > Metazoa > Chordata > Actinopteri > Chaetodontiformes > Chaetodontidae > Chaetodon > Chaetodon auriga. The sequence goes on from NC_135089.1 coordinate 23,411,338, forward strand.
GTGCCAGCAGAACCACCTCCAGATTAACGCGGGTAAAACCAAGGAGCTGGTTGTGGACTTTCGCCGGCGCCCGCACTCTCCACCAACACCAGTGAACATCCAGGGAAGGGACATTGAGATGGTGACATCTTATAAGTACCTGGGTGTTCATCTGAACAATAAATTGGACTGGACTCATAACACCACTGCACTTTACAAAAAAGGACAGAGCAGACTCTATCTGCTCAGGAGGCTGAGGTCTTTTGGGGTGCGTGGGGCACTCCTGAAGACCTTCTATGACTCTGTTGTGGCCTCTGCCATTTTCTATGGTGTAGTCTGCTGAGGGAGCAGCATCACTACAGCTGACAGGAAGAGGCTGGACAAACTTATCAAGAAGGCCAGCTCTGTCCTGGGATGCCCTCTGGAACTGGTGGAGGAGGTGGGGGGGAGGAGGATGACAGCCAAGCTGTCCTCCATGACAGACAATGACTCCCACCCCCTCCAAAACACACTCACTGCACTGAGGAGCTCCATCAGTGACAGGATGCTACATCCAAAGTGTGTGAAAGAGCGGTATCGCAGGTCATTCCTCCCTGCAGCTGTCAGATTGTACAATAAAAACAACCCCAAGTAATCAGTGCAATAGTCTGGACAATAAGCTGTGCAATAATACATGTACATAACAATCTGTAAATACGATCTGCAATTTCTTACAATTTTTTTTACAATTTCTTTCTTTTTATTTGTATTTAAATCCTCACTCTCTTGTATATACTGTTTTGTTTCTAATCTGCATTGCACTTCTTATATTAATCTTTACTAATCTTTACTGATGCTGCTGTATTCTGAAATTTCCCCTCGCGGGACAAATAAAGGAATATTGATTGATTGATTGACAATGATTGTGTTAGCCATAATGGAGGGAAACTCTGCCCCCATGGCGACACTGTTTCCATTCAGTGGACTGTTTACAGACCATCCAAGAACAGTTCTAACAGCATATGGGCCATTTCCACAGCTATTAACAACCTGCCATGGTTCCAATAACCTGGGAGCATTGGTTCCAATCAGCAGATCAATGTTTGCTTGGGATGTGTACATTTGGCCAATTAGCCAGCTCTTCCTGTATCACTATGTCATCAGCAGTCACTGGCATCCTCTCCTGTGTGAGAACATCAGGCACATTGTTAATTTACATGTGTGTTTCTCCGCCGCTAGGCATTTGATTTCTGTTGTTTAACATCGTTTACAAATAGTGTGGTTTCTGCAGCAGCTAATGAGTAATTGTGTGTGTGGTTAGCCAATAGCTGGTACCACTGGTGTGATTGGTAGTTAATTGCTCAGCCGAGGGCCGACATGTGTGTCATGTGCGCGTGTTCATTGCATGCTTGCTTTAGCCGCTATTGGAACAAACACGGTCTTATGGTTGAAATGTATAGATCTTGGTTGGTATGTGGACATAACTGTTGTATATGCATAATGGAAGATTGTTTGTACTTTTCCCATTTATGTAATTATATTTTATTATTATTAAGGTGATGTATTATGTTTATTATTAGCATTTGCAGAACTGTTAATAACACTGGGTGCCCACAATAAAGCACCACAGCCGTTGGATCTGCTGGGAAAGAGACTCCGGCCTATTGTCATTATTCCTGTGTTCTGACCAACACAGCATCTTGTCTCCTGCATAAACCTGACATGAACTAGCCCTGACCTAAACTCCTTTGCAGGCACATCCATAGATTTTGGTTTGTCAGGTGACAATGACAATTCTGTCAAGTAATTTTGTTGTGGAGGCCTCCATGCAGACTTGAACTCTTTTGCCATGAGGTTTAAGGCAATGACACGTTCCAGTTTCCCTTTTTCCCTTTCAAAGTAGGAATTCATGCCATTTGAGCCTTCAGAAGAAGAACTGTTTGTATCACAAGTCTGTAATACTACCAACTTAGCATTAAATGCAGCAAGTTTCCAAGTCAAGCTTCTCCTTTATCCTCCTCAGCTGCTTTTCAGCTGCCCTCACTGCTCCTCCAAAGCATGTGTTGCCTTTAACGCTGCTTGACAAGCAAGAAGTGCTGCTCGGCCTCAGCTTTTATGCGTGCAGAGGATGTTGTGCTTTACCTCCCACTGCCGTGGCTCCTTTGACTTCAGTGTTTGCAAGCCACGTTAGAAATACTGTCATCATGATCATCCTCCATGTGACCATTACCATTTCCATGTGCAGTGAAACCATCATGGTACAAAACCCACTTTTTTGCATCAGCAATAGACTCATAATTACTTTTTTCAATAGAACTTTTTTATTGGGCACGGTGGCGCAGCAGGTAGTGCACGTGCCTCACAGCAAGAAGGTTGCTGGTTCGAACCCTGGGTCGGGCAGGGCCTTTCTGTGTGAAGTTTGCATGTTCTTCCCGTGCATGCGTGGGTTCTCTCCGGGCACTCCGGCTTCCTCCCACAGACCAAAAACATGCTCGTTAGGTTAATTGGTCTCTAAATTGTCCGCAGGTGTGAGTGTGAGTGTGTGAGTTGTCTGTCTGTGTGTGTGTATGTAGCCCTGCGATCGGCTGGCGACCGGTTCAGGGTGTACCCCGCCTCTCGCCCATTGCTAGCTGGGATAGGCTCCAGCCCCCCGCAACCCCGAAATGGGATGCGCGGGTAAAGAAGATGAATGAATGAATTAACTTTTTTATTGACTTTTCTTTACAAATGCACAGCCAGTGTGCAGATCCATACATTGCAAGTGAGTTCAAGTCAGCATTTTAAGAAAAATAGAACAAACCTGACAGTAACAAGCAAATAAAAAAAGAACATAATAATAATAATGATAATAATAATAATAATAATAATAATTATTATTATAATTATTATTGTATAATAATACAGTAATAATTAAGATGCCCATTCTTGACAGTTCATCACAAAACAATCTTACATGACGTGTCCATTCCTTGGACTTGGGAGCATACAGGTATTAGCCATCATGATCATCACTTTCCAATCATTTCCAGATAATGAGCCCATACCTTCAAAAAGAGATCTAAATTATTATTAATCTTATAAAGAAGTTGTTCAAAATAAGCTATCTTGGTTAATTAATCTTTCCATTCCTTAAAACTGATCTTTTCTCCTGACTTCCAGTGTCTGAAAACTACCCTGTTTCCTGTTGCAAGAGCTAGTTTCACCCATGTGCGCATTTGTGGGGACAGACCCGATTTCCTCAGCAAAATACCCAGAATACATAAAGCTGGCCCCTCCCTGAACTCTACCTTCAGTACTTTATTAATACATTGGATAATAGCCATCCAAAGGTTGAACATATGTACCAATGTGCCCCTTTCCTTCTTATACCTCCAACAGTCATCATTCTCCTTAAGTCCCAACCGGGCCATTTTTGCTGGAGTCCAACAGTTCCTATTCAATATTCTGAATGAAATAAGCCGTGTCTGCATGTCTCGTGCTATAGTGTACCAGGACCTAATTGTTTCTTCCCAGACCTCCCAGTCAATAGGTGCCCAAAGGTCTTTTTCCCATGCTAGCTTAATACCTTTGTAGTTTGGGGATTGATGTTTTCTAAACATATCATAAAATCTGAATGTCCAGACTCATCATTACTTAACATTTTTGCTTTAAACCACGTTTCATGCTGCACCTTTTTATTACATGACAATAAGGCCAACACAGAATCATGACAGAATTTTGCTTCTTTACAAACCCTTATCAAACCATCAAGAGCATTTTGTACCTCTGTGTTTATCATTGTTTAACATTAAACCATGCATGTTTTTCTTATGACACTTGCTTTATTTAGCTTGGATTTTCTTTCATCATGTAAACTCTCTAATTTACTAGCAAGCACTTTTGCAGTGAGTTTAACCACCGGCTTTTGACCTGGCTGATGTGCTACTGACAACTTATTGTCTGCTGTATTGTTTCAATAAAGAGTCTGCGGCTCATCTCTTCTGTGCTGTGTAATACAATCCATTAATTTTCCATGTGCACAGTGAATACATAGTCCGAACATCTTCCAGAGAGCAAACAGCAAATCAAACGATTCCTCTGTCCTGCTTGCCGCCACAGTGGTCAAAAACCATATGCCTTTCTGGGGTCAAACACACCCAACAAGGTGAGGTGACCTACCTAAATACCTACACTCTTGGCAACAAGACAGCAATACCCAATGGCACACAACAGGAAATACACCAGGTGACCAGAATAATTTTTGACCCTGAGTCTTTACGAATATGGCTCTTACAACATGCAAGAACTCCCTTGGGAGATAATAGGGTCGATTGCTAACAGCTAACAGCTCAATGTGGTGGTGCAGCAATGCTCTTTTACCCTGATGTGCCCTGGGTTACACCATCTGTTGTTTACAAACATCGCTATGTCCCCACCTTTCCTCTTACCCCTCTCCTTCGCTCTCCTGTCCGCTCTCAGCAGTTGAAAATTGTCCAGCATAACATGCAAGTCTGGCTTTGCTCAACTTTTGGTGAAACACATGAGGTTACACCTCCAGTACTCCCTCTGCAGTCTAGTTAGCGCCATTAGCTCTTCCATACTATTTGGGAGAGATCTCATGTTCCTCATAATAAGAAACGGCATGGGTGGTTTGTACCTCTACTTCAATTGAACTGGCTTCATAACCTTCTCACATGAGATGGCATTAGCCACCTGCACTTTATTGTTAATACTGAAACATCAATGCTCGAGGAGCATGTTACTGTTGTAACTGCAGGAGATGGAGCTCGTTTTAAAAACTTTCTGTCTAGTTTTATGTACAGGGACACCAGATATACAGACGAGTTCAAATTTGTTGGTACCTTTATAGCTCATTGAAATAATGTTTCATTCCTCTTAAAAGTGACATTAAAAGCTATTTTGTCATGTATACTTGCATGCTTTTGGTATGTCAAAGAATAAAGCAAAGAAGTTGTGAGAAGAGATAAATTATTGCTCATTCTACAAAGATGTTCTAAAATGGCCTGGATACATTTCTTGGTACCCCTTAGAAAAGATAATAAATAATTGGATTATAGTGATATTTCAAACTAATTAGGATCTTTAATCAGTATCACACATGTCTCCAATCTTGTAATCAGTCATCCAGCCTATTTAAATGGAGAAAAGTAGTCACTGTGCTGTTTGGTATCATTCTGCGCACCACACTGAACATGGACCAGAAAAAGCAAAAGGGAGAGTTGTCTGAGGAGATCAGAAAGAAAATAGTAGATGAGCATGGTAAAGGTAAAGGCTACAAGTGTTAGGACCTGGCAGCCTGTCTCACCCTTGTGTTTCCTTTTCCCTTTTCCCAGTGTGGATTTTGTCTGTCTGTCTCCCCCTGTCTGTACAGCTGGGTGTGTCCCTGCACCTGGCCGGCTCCGCCTACCCAGAGCACACCGGCAGCTCATCAGGCTCATTAGGCACAGCTTAAAAGGAGAGAGCTCTCTCCTAGCTGTGCCGGATTGTTCCAGTCTCTTCCTCCCGAGATCATTTCCAGGCCTGGTTGTGCATTCAGTATTGTGAGTACTTTCTCTCTCTCCCGTTCCATTGTGAGTGTGCTAATGTGTTTCTTATGTGCCACCACTTAAGGTGTGTTTCTTTGTTTCAGTTGCCTGCCTGCCACTTCCACGTGTGCCTTGCCTCAGACCCGTCGTTTCGGAGCTCCCTTAGTTTTCTCCACTCTGTTAGAGTGTGCTTTGTGTTATTCGTTATTTTTCTACTCCTTTTGAGTGCCCTTTTTGATGTAATAAATTTTTGTTCTTTTACCTGTGTTCTCTCTGGTCTGCATCATTGGGTCCTGTTGAAAGGATTGGTGACAAACCGTAACAACAAGACCATCTCCAAGCAACTTGATGTTCCTGTGACAACAGTTGCAAATATTATTAAGAAGTTTAAGATCCATGGAACCATAGCCAACCTACCTGGGCGCAGCCACAAGAGGAAAATCGACCACAGATTGACAAGAATCTTCTGGGAGAATGTCCTTTGGACAGATGAGTCAAAACTGGAGCTTTTTGGCAAGTCACATCAGCTCTATGTTCACAGATAAAAAAATGAAGCTGTCAAAGAAAAGAACACCATATCTACAGTGAAACATAGAGGAGGCTCGGTTATGTTTTGGGGCTGCTTTGCTGCGTCTGGCACAGGGTGCCTTGAATCTGTGCAGGGCACAATGGAAATCTAATTCCTACAAGCAACATAACTAAGAGATATTAAATTGGGGTTCACAGTTTCACAAAACACCAAACAGTCATCCCAGAGCACCTTGGTACCAAGGTCTTGGACCCAACTGCTAATAAAAAAGTTGAATGCCTCCATACTTGTGTATGCTCTTATTTGGTTTCTTGAGAAGAACGATGTCTGAGGGACAAGGTAGTTAGTTTTATCTACTGCCTCAATGGCAGGCAAATGTTTCAGGTTAGCGGAAAAATCATTTCTCTTCAGCATTTAAGGGTCACATCCAACATATGCTCTGATTTTCTGTTTATATCTGTCTCTTGTAATTTCATCTAAAATAGCACATTAAGAACTTTCCTCCATCTCGTCCATTACAATTTTTACTTCCTGCCCTCCATCTGGATTTAACGTCACGTGACTGCAAACAACCTATTGGACACCCTTCCTGGCACACTTACCAACTCCTGCCCAAAGAGAACCCATTCAACTTGGATGAGTCTTATTGGCTGCGCTCAGAGCTTTGAGCTGCTCGAATGAGAGAAACAGCCCTGCTTTGAAGGCCTGAAGACAGGCAGTCTGCCAGCCCCAGAGGTATAAGTTGTCATCATCCAGGAGTCCTGAGAGCCCCTACCAATGGTCATGCCTCTTCCAGAATCTGATCCTGGCACCTGTCCTGCAAGGCCACCTGAGAGCCTGCATCTGACCTCAGATGCACTCCTTGTGTTCTGGTTTGAGAAGTCCGCTGTCAGTCAAGATCTGCATGATGATCTCTCTCAACATATTGATCCTCCAGCCTTCGCACAGCAAAGCCATTGCCTTCTTTCTGTGGGGTCCCCAAAGAATTTCATTAAAGGTAACTGTGCCCTGTCTGTATAGGTTCTGAGAAAATTTGTCACTTTGTCATAGTGCTGTCAAGAAATATTCAAAATGAATATTTGAATATATGACCAAATTGCCAACAAATTCAGATTGTGAAATTTAATATTCAATTGTGAAAAAAGCAGCATCACTGTTTCATTACACCCCATTCACCTCCCAATCCTTAAGAGACAGGAGATGAATGGTTTGCAAACATTCTTTGTAATGAGCAGGTGGCTGAGCTGCCATATGAATGTATGTGTGAACGGGTGAATGCAGACTTGAGTTGTAAAAACTGCGAAAGGATAGCAAAAAGAAGATAATGTTACAGATTCCTGCTGTTCCATTCATCGGTAAGATATTGAAAAAGATAGTTTGGGTGCAAATTAAATAATCTCTGAAAGAAAATGATATCCTGGAGGACTTCCAATCAGGCTTTAGAGCACACCACAACACTGAAACTGCTCTTACTAAAATAATCAGTGACCTCAGACTATATTCTGATGAAAATAAGGTCTCAATACTTGTCCTCTGACCTAAGTATAATATGACTGACATCTTTATCAATCCTCTTGAAGAGCTGATCTTTCTGTCTGTGTATTTAACTAGTTCAAAACATACATCAAAGGGAGAAAGCTTTAAGTCAGTCCTGAGACCATGTGGTCCATTATTGTTCTCTCATGCTGCCAATTACTGACATCATTAGAGGGCATAGTGTATGTTTCCATAGTTATATGGATGACACACAACTGTACATTTCTACTGAACCAAATGGTGCTGCAGCTACAGACTCTATTAACTGTCCTTCGGCAGTAAATATAAACGAGGGTTAAACAAGGACAAAACTGAAATCCTACTGGTTGGCCCTAAATCAAACAGTGAAATGCTGTTCAATTGACTCCCTCAATTAAATCAGAGGTTACAAGTCTTGGTGTTATACTAGATTCAGATCTAAACACCAAGTCTGACATAAACAAGGTGATGAAAACATAATTTTCAACCTTAGAAACATAGCTAGGGTAAGATCATTTACATCACGGACAACCTCACGTGGTCTGTGAACACCACGTCACTGGTCAAAAGGGCACAGCAACGCCACAGGACATTGCACCTAAACGCTGCATGTCCTGTGCCGGAAACATCATCAGGGACTCCTCACACCCCCACCACCCCCATCTGTTCTCCCTGCTGGCCTCTGGAAAGAGGTTCTGCAGCATTCAGTGCAGGACCTCCAGGTTCTGCAACAGCTTTTCCCCCCAGGCCATCAGACTGCTGAACTCAAAATGAGTATTTTTGCACCATTGTTACCACCTCAGGTCGCTCTTCACAACTGCACTTTAAATTGACCTTAATATACATTTATGCTGCTTATTTTTAACTTACTGCATATTCCTATTCCTGCTGCTATTTTCAACCTGTTCTATTTCACATACTGTATATATCACAATACTCTGCTGTTTATTTTAACATACTTTCAACATACCTGTACATATCACTACACACTTTTATATATGTATATATACTTTTTAAAATATTTTTCAACCCTGCGCTGAGCTTGTTGCAAACGAAATTTCATTCGGTGCACACTTGCTGTCTACTGAATGACAATAAAAGCTGTCAACTCTAAGTCTAAGTCAAGTCCGACATTAACAAGGTGATGAAAACATAATTTTCCACCTTAGAAACATAGCTAGGGTAAGACCATTTATTGATAATAAAAAAAAAAGATTGCTGAAAAACTGATTTGTGCCTTTATTTCAAGCCAATTTCATAATTGTAATGCACCGTTTAGAAAAAGAAAAAAAACAAATGTCCTGGCTGAATTTAGCTAAGCTAAATTCAGCCAGGACATTTTGATATCATGAAGTGGCTGAGACATGTTTTTCATGTTCACAAGTGTGAACAACAATCTGCTGAGAGTTCCTGTTACTTCTGCAGCCTCTCTTGGGGTCTCCTGTTCACCTCTGTTGTGTCCTTCTCCATGATGTTTTGCATCCTGCTCTCCATTGGCTGCACGCCAACTCTCCCGGGGGCCAAAGGTTCAGATACTTCTGAAAAATGTTCACCACTTTTGGAGTGCAACTGTTAAAAGCACCAATGAAAACTGTTATGCTATTAATTACATTTATATAGTATTATGAATTTATAGTTTTGTGGTCAAATAAATGTTATTTGTATAAAAAAGTGATTTCTTTATGTATTCCACGTCATTTTAGAAAATAAGCAATTTAGTTGACCTGACAAATAATGTGATTTGAAGGTATTGATCAAACTTAAGATTGCTAGTGAGATCAACTTCTTCTGAAAAAGTTACCTGGCTGACTTAAAATTTTATGTTGATTCAATTAATGGGCTTAGTTGGAACAACTTAAATTTCCTTGTTGTAGAAATAGAATAGAAATACATGTTTGTTGGTTGGACTTGTAATGTAATGTCACCTCAGCTAGGCATTTAGTTCACATCGCTTAAATTTCTTTGTTAGTAGTACAAAAAATATTATTGACTAAACTTAAAATATCAAGTTGAACCAACTGTGTGTCACCTTCTTATTATTCTAAGTGGTAGCAACTTACATGTAAGTTTGAAGAACTAGACATCCTTAGCTCTATTGACTCAAAGTTTTAAGGCAGCCGAGTAACTTGTTTTTTTTTAAACAGCTCACTAAATATTTTTCAAAGAAAGCAAAAAAATGTATCTCTTCACTTTGTCCTTTAACTATCTATGTTTTTCCTGATACAGGCCTGAAACTTTTGTGCTCTGTCTTGCACTTATGCACTGCTGTACTTTGTACTTTATTTTAAAATTTGTTTTGTATTTGATTTTATACATTCAGTGAATGCTATTTTCAAGTTTTTTTTTTTTTATCACTACCATTCATTGGGTTTACTTTCCATCTTGTGCATTCTCTTGATTCTATTTTCATCCCTATTTTTTCTTTTATTCTTACTGTTGTTATCAAGTATGTTTTATTCTCCATCTTGTTCACATTGATTTTCTATCTGTTTTTAATGTTTATTAGATGTCTTCTTTTATATGCGCATGTTACAATTTCATGGTGCATGTCATTTCTTTGTTGTAACGCACTTCGAGCTGCCTTTCCTGTCTGAAAGGTGTCTGAAATAGTTAATTTGTCATATTCTTCTTCTTCTTCTAATTATTATTATTATTATTATTATACTGTCAATGATTAACTAGAAACTGAGTCATACAGACAGGCAGTTCTGATGCAAATGATGCGCTGATAAAGAAAAACTGTCGCGTGCTGTCGTGGAAACGTGTTTGATAACGTCAAAGAAACATGCAGCAGTCGCCGCAACAGCTAATCGTTGGTAGTGATGATGTTTGTCAACAGGCAATGGCAAATAAACGTAGTTCAAAGCCAAAGCTGGTTTCAAAGCCTCACTGCCTTTCTACAACCACTGTCCCTTGCACGTAGCCCTGCTTATCCGGTGTAGTTTATCTAACCACTTATGGGAACAGAGGATTTAATGACTAAGCAAGTACACTTGGGCGCAGCGAATTTTGGGCGATGCAGTCACCGAAAGTTAGACCAATCAGCAGCTGCACGCGGATGAAGGAACGTACGCGTTCACGAGTACGTCGCGCGGTCACGTTGTTGGTTCTGTCACGAGCTTTATCCTAGGCACGGAGTGGAGGCTGGATAATCTAAACAGACATCAATTATATAGGCTGTCTTACTTACCAAATTTAACGCGCGTTAAAGCGAACAGGGCTACACTTTCATATCCCTGGCTGGCAGTTAAGACTCTGCTGAGTTATTCCGGTCAACCGGTGATGTTTTCCAGTATTTGATATTGCTAGCCAGCTAGCTAGCTAGCTGTTAAGCTAGCTTTACGGTGCGTGACTCGAAGTAACTTAACGGTTTATTTTCGATTGTTATTTTCATTAGCACATCCGACTGCATTCATCGTTGAGGGATCCAAATAGTGGGTGGTTTTAACTGAAGGGGGGTTTTACTGTAGGTGTTCTGCACGTAAATCCTAATCTTAGCTAGACGAGGATTGAATGAAATAACGTTAGCTTGCCATAGCCAGCGGAAACGAGCCAGTCAACAGAGATAACATTAACTTGTCCTGCTGGTTGATCCACCGCCATCCAGCTAATCTAGCAAATGCTATTGCAGCTAGCCACGTACAAGCGTACAGTGAGCTTGGTAGGTAACAGTCAGCGATAGAGTTGTAGTGTGCACCCGGACCTTCGAAATAGCTAGCTACTACCAAACGCCAAGTTGGCCATCTTCCACTCCAGTCCAGTGTGAAACGCTGACCCACGTCAGTTCATTTTTACGGATAAGGCCAGAGTGAGGACAGAAACCTTCAAAAATGCCGGCTGTGTCGAAAGGAGATGGAATGCGCGGATTAGCTGTTTTCATTTCGGACATTAGAAATTGTAAGTGACGTTTTATTTCATTGTACTTGTGTAACATTAGCGTTAATTCGACGCCACTGACATCAGTTGACATTAAGTTACTCGAGTTGCTGGCAGTACCCTGTTTCGTGCTGTAACGTTAGTGAAATGACGTGGGGCCACCAAAGCGGTAATCGCCTCTTAACTGTTAGCTAGATGTCTTTTTTTTTTTTTTTTTTTACTAGCCGCCAGCTACTCAGTAATGTAACAATTAAAACTCAGACATTGCCTGTAACATGACCGTTTTACCTGTACTTGCTGCAGATCCAAGGGTCTGATGCTCGTATGCAGAAAACGAGGCCTTTTGTTTTTGTATGTTGACTGTCGCTTCGGTCAAACTAAGACTTTAAACATCTGCACAATATTAGAAATGACGATGTCTAAATTAATCTAGGATCATTTTACATTTGAAAAGCTGTGTTTACGTGACCATCTTAAGACAGCTACACGACAGTCAACACAGTGTCATAACTTTACTGTAAGGAGAAAAGCGCTCTGTGAGCGTAACAGGAGAAAACGGGCAGGAGGACCTCAACCTCATCTCTCTCCAGATTGAAACCCCTGCCGTACTGCATTAGCAAGCACAAACCACTGGCCACTATTAAATGGGGAATCATAAAATAAATGTTTTTTCATGAGTATGTAAATGTTAATGATTTAATATTTTTGTATACATTTGCAATATTGAATGAATATTCCCTGTTAATATTTCCAAATTAGTTTCCACTACATTTGCCAGACCTAGTTGCTGTTTGTGGAGGTTGAGAAATACTATTATAAACTAAATGATCAAGATGTCTGTTATTGTATATTTTGATACAGATATACCATGAATTCTTCCTTAATTTTGGCCAGTATTGTGGCCAGCACAAACAAAGCTGGCTGATAATAATAAAGGCTGGATAAAGAAAAAACATGGAGGATTGAATTACCTGTACTTGTTTTGAGTTTGCATTTACTGGGAAGCTGGTGACTACAATAATGATCTTTAACAAAGGCTCCATTAGTATTTCATAATTTAATGATTTCCATGATGTAGTTATGGAATAGAAAAGATTTCTGGAAAATCTGAAAAGAAAACATTGATTGATAAAGTAACCAGACAGGAATGTATGTTTTTGGCTAGTCCATGGAGTTAAGTACCTGACAGAGTACGCTTATGTATCTATTAACAGTAAGCTACCTGTCATAATGACTCAAACAATGTGTTGCTTATGGAAATATGAACTGGTACCCTGTCCTTCCAGACTTAATTAATTGTTGGCTATTACAGTGTTTGTAACAATTTCTTTTGGTCTGAGCTGTCATAAACAAGGTATGTTTTTTCTTTTCCTTCTAGCTGGGGTGAAACTGGCTATTTCTGTTTGTTGTATTTCTGATTTTGTGACTATTTGATATTTTACAGTGTTCCACAAAAGCTTCAGTATTGATATTCATTAAAATCATGTTTTCTGACTACATTCTGTCAGCTCCAGCATGGAGGCCTGCCATTAACTCCCAACATGGTAGGCCAGACACATCACTGTCAGTGTGCACAGAAAACTCTTGCTGCCAAATGGAGCTACAGTTCTGGGCCTTAAAACTTAGAAGTAAACTCAGATGTGCTAGAAACAGTATCCAAAAGTGAAACATATCACAGTGGGATGTTACTTGATGCTACTGCTGTGAAGGTTTTTCAGATGTGCAACTGTGTAGATTTTAAGCAGTTTGTGTGACACTACAACTTTGGATCACTGTTAATGTCTTGAAATCCAAGTCTGCAGAGGAACCATATGGAGCTTTGCATGGCCCTGTCATTAAATTCATTTTAGCTTGAAGAGATTTCCATTTCCCCCCCTTTAGCCTTGCTTCTTGTCTTTAATAAGCAAAATAGACTCCTGGACAGGTGTAACATTATTGTCTGGTATTTGCGCATCTTCCACAACAACATGCTGTTGCTCCAGTGAGCTAGTCCCTTCAAATGGAAACTTGTGGGAAATAGTTCTTGCCATCTGCTATAGAGCAGAATGAAAGTCTTCATCTGCTGGCTGTCTTGGTCTGACTTACTGCTTCACTGGATTGAGGCGTGTTGGAAGCAGAACTTACTGTCTGTTGTGAGTCTGGCTATAATCAGAGTAAATCTCATGGTTTTCGGAGGTCTACCTGATTGTGGCTCCTCTCCCTCATCAGTTAAACTAATAACCACAATCATTTAATAACAGTTAAGTTCCACCTGACAAATAAGCATAGAGAGCAAAAAAAAAAATACTACAGTGAGACTGCATATTGTGTCTTAATATGATTTTTTATTCTAATTGAAATACAAATTACAGGCATATTGAGCATGATGTTGGTGTGCTAGCAATATGTGTGCTTATGCTCATAAGTAGCAGTTGATGCATTGCTGGGTATATGAACACAGGTGAGTGTATCCAGCTTAATCACAAGTTGGTGTTGTGGAATACCTGAGATGCTTTAAAAGAGGACTTCGTAAAGTTTGAGAAACCAGCAAGAGTAAACTAGATTTTAAAAGTATACAACTGCGCATCATTGTTAGCTCTTTCATGTCTCATTCACATGTAAGAAAACACATAACATTATCACAATGAATCAGCAAACATGACTGTTGTTAATACTCACAGCTGTCAAGCTAACATATTAGTATTGGGAAATTTTGGCTGCACTTTCTCTGCCATTCTTGTGCCACTAGCTCAGTATAACTTTAGCAATATATCTGCTCAGCCTTGTGGAGGACCCCAGTCATGTGCAATGAGTGCACAGGCTGGGCCATTGTTTCATTCAGGTAGTTGAAAGATGGGTTTAATACAGGACTTCAACAGCCACAAATAATATTACCAGGTTTTTCTATTTTTTTTGTCCAAACATTAGATCTCTTAATTGTTGTCACAGTATAAAGAGAATTTCAAGACACGGAACAAAAAATGCTTCTAACATACTTGATCTACTCCAGTGTTAATCAACCGTTCTATATAGTTGAAGACAGGACAAAAAACTGATAACATTTTAGGGTTTCATAATTATATTTTTTAGTGACTACCGTTGTCCAAAGTTAAAAATTTAATGCTCAAAGCATGCATTAGTGAAGCATGCATTGTGCCCTTTTCAAATGTGGATTTTCACCTACAGTGTTGGGTTTGACAGTGTTTTGTTTCTCAGATTTTGTTTCTCATTGAATATTAATCAGCTCCATTTCATATGATCTGCAGCCATCCATGTTTGTCATTACAATGGGCTAAAAATGAAAAGCCTTTAACATTGTTTTGTTTTGCACATTGCCTCGCTAATAAGACATAGTGAGGAGAGAGAAATGTCTTGATAGCAGATGCTCTGGCCTCGGAGCTTGGTGAATCCAGGTATTTTGCCAAACTGTGTCAGAACTAGAAGTGATTTGCACTTGTATGCTCAGCTAGTTTTTCATGTCAGCACACACAAATTGAATTTAAGGCTAGGAAGACATTTGGGGATTTTGTGGCAGTCTTATTTACTATAATGGAGCTAAAATCCAACAATTAAATGAATACACTAGATATTCATCAGAAAGGGTCTCACCCTGAGCACTTGGTTGATGTTGTTGAGATGGTGTTCTTTTTGATTCTTGAGCTCAAATATGTTATGTCTTTTCATAACCAGGCCCATCATGTCCATATTTTTAAATTTGACATTGTACTACTTCCTTTCCATCAGGCAAAAGCAAGGAAGCAGAGATCAAACGGATCAATAAAGAGCTAGCCAACATTCGCTCCAAGTTTAAAGGGGATAAGGCTCTGGATGGCTACAGCAAGAAGAAGTATGTCTGCAAGCTGCTTTTCATCTTCCTGCTTGGCCATGACATTGACTTTGGACACATGGAGGCAGTCAACCTGCTGAGCTCCAACAAGTACACTGAGAAACAGATTGTAAGTCTTCTACTTGTTGTGTTGTGTGTGTGTGTGTGTGTGTGTGATAGAGTTTTTATAAATACTCAACATTATTAATGATTTCTTTTCTACAATACACCTTACTTACATTTATGACAAATTTATTATTCACTCCTCTGTGCAGTACAGTCCAGTGAGCCTGTAGTGCCTAGAGTAGAACCTGTAAGTGTTGTAACAGTGTTTTTTACATTCTGTGATGTGAAAACATCAGATTTCCTCACAGTCGAAGAAAAAAAGTTATGTGCGTCCTGGTCATACTTAAATATAAAATCCAAGAATATATCCTTTTCAAGAGCAGTTAGCATATTTTACTACAATAAAACACTAGTTTGGTTTTGATGACAATACCAATCACCTGATTGGCTGTCACTTTTTCCAAAAGTCAAGTTCAAATGAAGTTGAGATGAAATGAAAATAACAGAACTTTGAGAACTTTCACTCAGTTGGCAGATCTTTTAACTTATCAAGGGTTAGGGTGCAGCCCTACATTTTTGTCTGATACATACTTTACTAAAAACTGTGTTCTCATTCATTGTCATCCCTAGTTGGGCTCGGTATTTAAAAAACAAAAAAATTGTGCCAGTTTGAAACCAAAAGGTTTTTTTTTGTCAATGCCAAATTTGCAATATCACAAATTCAAACGAACCTATTCTGACCATAGATTCATTGCCAAATTTTGGGACTTGACAGGCTTTGGTTCAGCTGTTACTCATAACGCCCTAGTCCTAAATTACAGGTGTGCGTTCATATTGGAGTCATTAGAACAGCGTATCAAACACTGCTGCTCTATTGCACCATAGGTTCAAAAGGTTGACTACTGTTGGTGTTGACAGAACTGGAGATCAATGACCTGTGTGTCATCACCCATATACTGGCCAGAATCACAAGCAATCCAAGTATCACGCTAGGTATCAGCCAGTAGACAATGTTGTTTTAATACTTACAATACTTTAGGAACCTATCTAATCCACCGTGCTTCAGGTCCAAACCAGGGGTTCATGGTCACATCCAACTAAGTGGCCTTGAGTTTCAAATGTGTGTAAGCACAAAAAACATGGCTTTGATTTTTAGCTTGTGACCTGCTAGCTGAAAATACTGTGAAGTGAGGATACACGTGACACATTTTTTATCTTTTTTTTTTTTTTTTTGTTACTCCAACACATTACATTTTAAATAAAGAGAAAAAAACAGTGACAATAAGCTTTAACAATGTTCGAGGCCATTTCATCTGTACATCCAGCTTTTTTTTTTTTTTTACAGTGAGTTCAGAGAATTTGTGGCATTTCTTGTACTTTCTGGTGACAGAATTTTCTCTGAGATATTAGCAAAAATTACTTGCGGTTGTATGAGTCATGTACAGATAATCTGCCTTTCCCCCCAGAGGGAAAACACTTGTTTGACTTAAAAATAATAATGCCTTAATGCCTCCGAATTTAGTTTAGATATGATGCCAAAATGAATATGCCCCCTTGAATGCCATTGGAAATGTTTATACATACTGTAATGCTCTAAATGTTAAAGCAGAACAAATGCCTCAGCTACTGCGACTATTTCCTGATTCTGTATGGTGATCCGTTTTCTCAGGAACAGGAAATGTTGACTTAGCAGAATAATGTTCAGTCAGAATCTCGATTTCAAGTGTTTTGAGGGGTGACTCCTTGATTACCATAAACAGCGGCAGTGTTTCAAAAATTAAAAGTTAAATTCAACAATTTGGTTCCTTTTAAGAGCAAATCTAAGAGGCTAGATTTTGAAGATCTTTGTGCTCTTGTAAACAATTTTGTGCTCAAATAAACAATTTAATCATGAACACACTGGTTGTTATGGTTGTAAAATGTGGGTCAAATGCTCAAAATCCCACAAAACTTGACTCCTTTCCCAATACCAGTGGATGAGTTTTTCTTTTTGGTTTTGTGGTCAGTGTAACACGCGTGATGAACAGGGAGCAGTAGAAAGCAGCATAGAGGACAGTGACAATGTTATGATGGTTACTTTTTCATATCTTTTACTTCAGTCTCTCTTTCATACTCAACACCAACTGTATGATTCCCCTTGAATCAAGAGAAGCTCTCTCATCTCACTGTCTTAACAGTGTTGCTATAGCCTGTAAAAAGTGATATATAATGTTGATGGGTATTTGTGTGTCAATGTCCAGAGCTTCAGTTGGCATCATAGGTTTTGCACTGGAAAAGGGGCGAAAATTAGCATGAACACCCAATTGTCAGGTTTGCATAACTAAGACTGGAGCAGAAGCTGATAAATACCCATGACTACTGCAGTGTCATTTGACCCGGGAATGAATGCTGATTGTACCCTTTCCCACTAAAGACAACAGCGAGATGTTAGTCACTGGATTTTTTTGTCCAGTGTGAAAGAACTATTAGACGTATGATACATACCATGGTGTTATGCAATTTGAAATCATTTGGTCTATATGCCTTAATGTCCACAAGCACCAACCATTTTGACATTCTGTCAAAAAACATACTAATGGCGAAATGCCAAAAAGCCTTTTTTGATAGCTTTTGTCACATTTATTGTTTTTCTTTTTCTGTTGAGATAATTGGGATCATTTAAGATATTCCCACCAGATTGGAGTTGATGGTTGATGTTGGAGTAGCAATCTGGATTGCTTGTACTTATTATTTGAACCAAGTCATATGCAGAGGAAACTGTCAAGTGGTTTCCTGCTTGCTTTAAGCATATCCATTCTCTCTCAGTGGAGCATCTCTTAATTTGCAAGGTGGTTTTTGTGATGTCCTCCAATCTGTCAAAGAGAGGCCCCCAAATTCTGAGGACTGCAACTTTGCTCCTTTGTCACCGCTGATGAATTGTGCAGTGCCTTGCATTATCTGTGTTCCTCTTTAACATAAATATGCACCTCTGTCATTCACTCCTAGCTGCTTCAATGAAGGAAAATCCCCCAGCAAAGAAAGACGTAGGACATATACGTGTAGCCTCATGAAATGATTGGAGAAAAACAATACACGGAGCTTGCTGTTGTTCTTCATTCAGCTTGTTTCAACAATTAGCAAGTGGGTAACTGGACTTTTCAGCTTGACTAGCTTGCCTGTTAGCAATAGCTTTTGCTACATTTGTGTGCTCCTTAATCTTTTCATGTTTGTCCAAAAATGGATAATTGACATGTATGAAACACATCTGCTTTGTCTGGTAGATATGGATGTGAATGACATCTTGCACCACATCTGGCTGTGGAGATCGTTAGTTTCAAGTGACAGCACATCTTAGTGTGACTTTTCAAACAAGTCTTTTCTTCTGGTTGGACTGATTTGGCGTTTCTCTGTAGCTGGCTGAACACCAAAGTCTTAGTAGGAAATAAAATGTGTGTATATTATGTGTATGATATATACACAGCAGTGGCAATAATAACAGCTATAAGAATGGCAATAGAAATGTGACTAATAATAGTCTAGAAAGTAGAAGTATATGGTATGTGTGTCATAGTTTAATTATTAATGTATGATAATTATTGTTCTCCTGTGGAACTATCTTCCAGTCTCTGTCCAGTAGGCAGACAGAAGTAGACTTAAAACTTTCCTTTTTGATAAAGCTTATAGTAAGGGCTGACTCAGGCTTGCCTTGGACCAGCCCTTAGTTATGCTGCTGTAGGATTAGACTGTCGGGGGACTTCCCATGATGCACTGAGCTGCACTGCTCTTCTCTCCCTCTCCACCTGCATGCTTTCATACGGGTTATACTTATGTCTCCTGCCATGGCCCTGCCTGACATCCACTGCAGCTGCTACTACTGTTAGTCATACTTCCATTATTATTACATCTGTAGTGCTGTATTACGTACATATACTATCTGTTCCCAATACGTATATACTAGGGGTGGGACTCGATTAAAAAAATTAATCTAATTAATTAGAGACTTTGTGATTAATTAATCTTAATTAATCGCAGTTTAATGGTATAACAATATTTGCCACAAGAAGCCACATTTTGCTTCATTTGGTAGTTGGCCCAATATCTACAATCCAGCCGCAGCCAAGATCCATAGAAACCTGTGAGACAAGAAAGCACAAGGACTCAGGGGTAAAAGCCAAGTTAGCAGCCGTTATCAATTGGACATGAATGCATACAGATAGAGGCGGAGAGAAAGAGAGAGAGGACCTCATTACATCATGGGAAGTCCCAAGGTAGTCTGACCCTATAGCAGCATAACTTGGGGCAGGTCCAAGGCAAGCCTGAGCCAGCCCAAACTGTAACTCTAAGCTCTATCAAAAAGAAAGTTTTAAGCCTACTCTTAAGTACAGAGGGCATCTGCTCCCCGGAACAAGACTGGAAGTCGATTCCACAGGAGAATAGCCTGATAGCTGAAGGCTGTGGCTCCCATTCTGCTTTTTGGAACTTTAGGAATCTTTAGGAAGTAAACCTGCATTGTTGGAAAATGATGGTCTGATGGGGTAATAGGGTACCGTGACTCTAGTAAAGATTAAAGTTATTTACAAAGCCGCACCTTAAGAGAGCTCCTAAAGTGAAAAGCTGTTAGAAGTAGGGAGGAGGACTTTTCAAAGGCTTAAGAGTCTCTTCAGCAGAGGAGAAAATGGTGTAGAGTTAAAGAGGTAGGGGAAAAACTCTCCAAACGCTAAATGACAGTAAGTTAATGAAATGCCACAGATAATGAGATAATGTTTGTGGTCGATCTCATTTGAGATGCGCTCACATCTACCACACAGCGCAGTAATGGTATAACATTAATGGTATAACAGTCATAAAACTAAGATATTTGGCAACTGGAAAATACAGCAGTGATGGCCTTGGTCTTTCACAACATTCCATCAGCAGAGTGATCACACAAACAATTACAGCGCTTTCACAGCGTCATACTGTGATGCAACTCATCAGGAGCAATTTGGGGTTCAGAGTCAGTATCTTGTCACTATCTTACTTTGACATGGGATTGAATCATTGACCTTCTGAGAAGTGGACATCCGCTCCACCTGCTGAATGACAGCCGCCTTATAGGCTACGTAGGCTCCTTGGTGTCATCCACTTCTCTGCATCCTCAGGGACTCCTGAAGTGGTAATCTCCCTGGATGTGAAGAAGGTGTAATCTTTAATAATCTAAGTCAACCTTCAGAAGTTGAGTGTAACACATTTTTTCTCTTGTAGGTAAAATGAACAAACAGATTTTTGTATGTATGTATGTATGTATGTATGTATGTATGTATGTATGTATGTATGTATCTATATTTGGCAACCACAGCTTCCCCCAGCCAAATCAGACTTTGTTGTTTCCTTGTGGCAAAGAGCAGGCCTGTGTAAATTTAGTGATCTCTTTATTCATGGCACTTTTACTACTTTCGATGCCCTCTGCATCTAATTTAAATTACAACATCATAGAGTAGAAATTGCAACATTCACCCAAAGCTTCAGCTTGGATCAGTGATCTTATGGTTTATCTTGAAGTGGAAAAAATAAAATAGTCAATTAGATGATCCTTTCAAAAAAAAAAAGTATTTAAGATGGGCTCCTTTAGTATTTATTTTGAAAATCTTCAGACCCTTCCTCAATTTAAGCCGGAACTGTAATTTTTGCAGTAATAACTTGCTCCCCTCAGGGACTGCTCATCGAGTCCCCAACACATTGGACAGTAGTGATTAAAACTGAAGGTAAACTAGCCCATTCTATACTTAAACATCCATAGAAGCCATGCCTCCTCACTAAGATAAAAGTTTTAGTCCCTTCCTTGCTCAGAGTTGCTCTGAGAATTTTCTTGAATCACTCCTAAGCTAGGATTCCTTGCTAGATGTTCTAGGCTAAGTTAGGAGCTCTGTGAGAGTACTCTCAGAATGTTTGTAAATATGGCCCCAGCTTTTTATGTCCTTCAGACATGCTTGAAGTTTATTTAACTGATTAGTTTTGTCTGGCTTCATTGATGAGTAGAACTGGTTATCATCTACATAGCAATGAAAATTTATGGAGTGTTTCCTATTATTACCTCAAGGAAGCATATATATGGTTAATAGAACCCATTAGGCACAGAACCTTGTGGAACTCCGCAACTGACTTTGTGATGCACAGGGGAATCATCTTTTCTATGTACAAACTGAAACCAATCTGATAAGTAAGACTTAAACCAGCTTAATGCGGTTCCTTAAATGCAGGTTAAGTGTTGCAGTCTCTGCATTAAAATGGAACAAGACAAGTACAGAGACAAGTCCTTTGTCTGATGCAATTAGAAGGTCCATAGTAGCTTGAACCAGCGCTGTCTCCGGGTTATAATGCACCCTAAATCTCGACCGTAGAAAGTCACACAATTGATTGCTGTCTCTTTTCTCACGGATTTTAGAGAAAAAGAGGAGGTTTATAGTTGGCTAAAACCCCAGGATCAAGCTTTTTAAGAAGAAGTTTAATAACAACCACTTTAAAGGGTTGTGGTAACATATCCTGGTGATAAAGATAAATTGATTATATCTGGTAAACATGTGCCAATTACAGGTTAAACATTTTTAAGCAGCTTAGTTGGGAAAGGGTCAGAGAGACAGAGTCTGATGGTTTAGATGAAGAAATCATTTAAGTTAATGGGAGAAAAGCAAGGTAAATATATTTTAGGCTTAACATCTGTTTCTAAGGTTCTTGTTTTTGATGATAAATCAGTTAAGGCCAAGAGGTGATGAATTTTGTCTCTAATTAAAATTTTATCATTGAAGAAGCTCATTAAGTTGTAACTATTGAGGACTAAAGGGATACATGGCTCAATGGAGTTTTGACTCTCTGTCAGTCTGACTGCAGTGCTGAGAGACAAAAAAAAAAACTGGTCATTTTTGTTTTCCTCTATTAAGGATGAGTCATAGGCTGCCCTGGCATTGCTAAGGGCCTTCCTACATGTTTAAAGAATATGGAATTGAATTAAATGCCCATTCAATCGCTTCCTTAAATTTTGCTACAGCACAGATGTGACACAGATGTAACAGATATACATTTAGTGTAGGATTTTTTGCATAATGGCTTGTAGTCCAGTAATAGGAATTCAAAAGTTATTAAACGATTGTCCAGTAAAAGAGGATTCTATGAAGGGGCTATATAAAGCATAGGACTTGTGTACATTATGACATAAACCGACCAAATCTAATAATGAGGTAAACGTAGTACTGAGGCTATCATTGTCAAAGTCCACATGGATTTAATAATCACCTTCCAACAATTACGTTATCTGGTTTAGGACTAAACTTGAGTAAAAACTCAGAATATTTAGATAAATATTCAGATTATGGACCAGTAGCATGGTGCACTATAACAAGATCAGTGAAAAGTGTTTTCCAGGTTTTGTGTGAAAGCCAAAGAACAAGACATTTGACTGAATCGTTGATTTTAGGTTTAAGGTTGATTAATTGGCTGTACATATATGATATATTAATGTATGTGATATATGTACGTATTGGAAACTGACAGAGTATAAGTACATAATACAGCACTATGGATTTAATATTAATTTAAGTATGACTAATAGTAGTAGCAGTTGCAGTCAATGTCAGGAGCGATGGTTCACAATCCAGGTTCAGCCACTATCCATGGGAACCTGTGAGACAACAAAGCACAAAGACTCTGGGGAAGAAGCTAAGTTAAAAACATGCCTTGGTAGGACATGAAGAAACGATCTCAGTAAGAGACGTAAATTCTTCATGAGCCTACAGTGTGTAACTGGCTGTGTCACCTACTGGTTAATGTGAAGTTAGCCTTACACTTCACCCAGATTTAGTCAGCATAGGTTCATGATGTGGGAACTGTCGTGAATTGGGGGTTGATGTGTCAGTATGTTGGGTGTAGTCTACTCCATTAATATCAGTGACAGTAAACTGTATCTTAGAAACATCTCTCAATATACAGTAGGTCAGTGCAGTTCAGCAGCAGCATAAACTACAGTTACCAAACATTTTTATTTAACATCTCTCTAAAGCAGTTTCAACAAGAACTGAACATTAGAACCTTCTTCAAGGTCGGATTTATTGCATGCATTATTTTAGCTCAGGGGACATAATAAATTGTACACTGGTTGGGTACAGATACTCTCATGAAAAGTATGATCTGACACACCCACTGTACACTGCATTTCTTTTTGTGTTTTCAAATCTGTTTTTCCAGGGCTATCTGTTCATCTCAGTGCTGGTAAACAGCAACAGCGAGTTGATCCGTCTGATTAACAATGCCATCAAGAATGACCTGTCCAGCCGCAACCCCACCTTCATGTGCCTGGCACTTCACTGTATCGCAAACGTGGGAAGCCGTGAGATGGCTGAGGCCTTTGCCAGTGAGATCCCTCGGATCCTCGTTGCTGGGTGAGTGTGTCTTAAGGCTGTCAAAATTGACCAGAAATTATGTTTTAAAAATTCCCTGTAAACAAACCACATCAGTGGTAAAGAGATATCTGAATGAACCATTCAGATATCTCTTTTTTGCGAATTACGTCCATAAAAGGGTAATCCAATATAACAAGACATACAACTTTGATATTATTTCAGCATAAACGTGTTTTAAAAGATCTACACACCTACACATCAGAAAATAAATACATAAAATAATGTCCTAATTATGATTGGGACATCAATTATTATTATTGAATAATGTTAAATTATGAGCCTGTATCAGCTTGACCAACATTTAATTTTCAATCAATGAAAGTGACGTCAGATTTACTTGTATCAATGCGTCCTGGAGGATTTCAGTGTCCCAGGCAAACCGGATGAATTCCGGTAAAATGTTATCTGATTATGGATGCTATTGTTCCATGTTTTTTGTGTCCAAGTGACTAATGGAAACAGCAGTTTTTAAATTTTTTTCAAGATGAATGAGAGCGCAGCAGTCGGCAGCCATGAAATGCACTGTAGTTTAATCCCTCTAAATGTTGGCACACCATCAATGTACATCCAATAAAAGAGTTTGTTTTTGCCATGGACAGGCCCAGATTGTTATAGTAAGTGTCTGACAACATTAGAGAAAGGATCCCCACAGAGATACAGTTTTGTAAAAGGGTAAGATCTGTTTTTTTAACCAGAAACAGCTGTTATATCGTTCTTGCCAAAGCCCCTGGACTCCATTCACAAAAACAGTGATTTTATCATCGTAAAACACATTTCATTCAAATGTGATGAAAACAAAATAAAACTCAACAAAATCATCATGGTTTGCTTTCAACTGTTCCAGCAATCATCACTGATTCAGGTTTGGTTGAAATAAACCCTTAATTCACCAACTCAGGAGAGGAGCGAGAGAGAGACAGAACATCAGAGAAGCAGTGGGGACAACACATACATAGACTTATATATGTTGGACTTCAGATTCAGATTCAGAAATACTTTATTGATCCCCTAGGGAAAATTGTTTTAGTTACAGGTGCTCCTTACAAGAATAGAAGAAATAGAAGAGATAAAAATGTAGCGCAATGAAAAGAGAGAAAAGAAAAAAAAAGAAATATATATACAAAATATATATACTGCGACAATATATATATACTTAGACAAGGGCCATTCAGAGGGAGGAGTTGTACAGTTTGAAAACTGCAACAGGCTGCATGCATGGTCAGCGCATGCACATTTCGATCAATAATTAATAACTGAATAAAGTAATTTAATAAAGTATTTCTGAATCTGAATCTGGACTTAAACAATTTTCCCGGTGTAAAAAAGAATGGACAACAGAAATTGGTTTTGTGGCTCCTATCTGTCATGCAGTGTTTTCAATGCAGCCATCATGGTGGCGCTGCCTTTTCGCCCCACCTTTTAGTATTATTTTTCACATTTAAAGGAATGGGTTGTTTTACAATCTGAATATAAATTTGAATTTAGAATATTCATTGGCAGCCCTGACAGTCTGCTTTAGAGAATCGAGGAAGTAAAATATCTAAAAATCATCCTCATATGTCCTATTTTTGTTTCTAATGTTTTACTGTGAGTGATGAAGTAAAAGAGTAGTCTGTCACATAGGGATGGGTACCTTTCACATCTGAATCGATACGATACCGATACTCGGTACCTGCGAATCGATACCGGTATTTTTCGGTACCTGTTTTCGATACTTTTTTGGGGGGGGATATGTGTTTGGTAATTAAAGTTATTTTGTATATTTAAAAAATAGTCAAAACTTCGGAATTTTGAACATTTATTTTTCAATAACATCAAGTTAAATAACTCCAACATAGAACTTGAGAAAAATGTGTGTGGGGATAAAGTAAATAACTTAAAAATAAATAGATTCAAAATAAATAACTGTATAAAATTATGCTAATTGAAGCTGCGTCGTCGTCGTCATCGTCGTCGTCGTCTGCCTTTTTAAAAGGGGCCGGTTGTTCTCCTTCCTCGAAGCTGGCTGCAAGTGTCGAGCCACTGGCTGCAGCAGGCTTGCTGGCGGTAACGTTTAATGCTGGCGCTGGGCGAGTAGCTGTGGTAACGTTAGCCTGTGTTTTTAAACTGTCAAAAATCGTGCACTCCTCCGCCTTGAGGAATATTTGGTGTTTAACCAAGTGCTTCCTCAAGTTGGACGTGTTTCTCTTGCTGGCTTTGCACTTCGCATCACAAATGTTGCACCGCGCGTTGTCGGCATCCAGCTTGATAAAATGAAGCCAGACTATGGAGCGCCTGCGGTCCGCCTCTGAAGATAAAGCAACCACTGACGTAACCGCGTCACCGCGTCCTCCGCTCACGCCGACGCATAACGTCAAGGTGCGTACAGGGTAAAAAAAAAAAAAAAAGTGCGTTCAGGTACTTAAATGTGGTACTGACGGATTTCCCGTGAATCGATACTCGCTACTTCAGCGGGAATTCGGTCGGTACCAAAAAAGTACCGAAATTCGGTACCCATCCCTACTGTCACATCAGTTTATATCACTATGACTTCACTTAGCTGCTGGTAATGTGAATGTAATGCACCACAGTGATACGATGGACAGTGTGAAACAGTCAGCTGCCCTGTGTCTGCTGCGGCTCTATAAGACCTCTCCTGACTTGGTTCTGATGGGTGAGTGGACGTCACGTGTGGTGCACCTGCTCAACGACCAACACATGGTGAGAGGACAATTCAGACCTCCATATATCAGGAGCATAGTTACGTGATGCTGCCGTGTTGTATCTGTGTGTGTGCCATTAAGTACAGCATTTATAAGAGAATGAATGGTTTGTAAATTGAAGACTGACTGAGATTAGCAAACATATTTTCAATGTGTTGACATTGTATGCTTTTAAAGTCACAATCAAAAGCAGAAGTCTCCCTTCCAGCATGATTTTGAATTGATGAAACCAGATGTACCTGTTGTATCCACTGAACTATTGTATGTGAGGGATTAATAATTGCCTTTTTGTGCTTGTTTAGGGAGTCGTGACAGCAGCCATCTCTCTCATCACCTGTCTGAGCCAGAAGAATCCAGATGAGTTCAAGACCTGTGTTTCCTTGGCTGTTTCCCGACTCAGCAGGGTGTGTGTGTGTGGGTGTGGGTGTGGGTGTGGGTGTGGGTGTGGGTGTGGGTGGGTGGGTGGGTGTGTGGGTGTGTGTGTGTGTGTGTGTGTGTGTGTGTGTGGGTGTGTGTGAACCTCATTACCAAGACAGTCATATCTGTGCCCTTTAGTTTAGGGCAAAAGAACATCTTTTGAAACAATTAACTGTAAAAACAAAGCCAAAGTCTGCAAAAAATTTGAAAACAAACTTGACTCACAGGGTTCTGATTGTGGATACTGTTGATACTACTCATTTCTGGGCTTCCTGTATGTAGTAAACTGCGCTTAATCCAGACTGTTAAGTGGTGTCTTGCACAAGTTCAGTTGACTCACCATAATAACATGTAAGTCCTTCTCCAGATTGTGTCGTCGGCCTCCACTGACCTCCAGGATTACACCTACTACTTTGTCCCAGCACCGTGGCTGTCCTGCAAGCTGCTGCGCCTACTGCAGTGCTACCCTCCACCAGAAGATGGTGCTGTCAAGGGCCGTCTGGTAGAATGTCTGGAGACCATCCTAAATAAGGCCCAGGAGCCACCCAAATCCAAGAAGGTGCAGCATTCCAATGCCAAGAATGCTATCTTGTTTGAGGCTATCTCACTTATTATCCACTATGACAGGTGAGCATTCTTAGCAACAACATTACTTACTCCAGTAAATCAGCAGTGCACTGTCATCAGTGTATCTGTTGGAATTTGAAATGACTTAAGGTATTACCATGTTCACCGAAGACCTTAAATATTGCAATGACCACATATGACTCTAATCTTGGACAGTTAGAATTTTTTAATTTTGCATGGATATTGATGAAACTCAAATGTGTGTTAACACTATTTTCACAGATGATTACAGGATAGTGTTAATTCAGTATGAAAAACAGGTGGTCATCATTTTGCTTTATGAGTTAATTTTCCACATCTTTTCTGATTTTAAATGATTTTTGTCATTTTGGTTCATGAATTTCTATGAAATCAATTCAAACAGTTTTGCTTAGTCCTAATCAGATTAGATTAAACTAATCAGAGGGAGTTTTCTCAGACTACCATAGAAGTATGTTTTGATTTCTGTGTTGCAGTGAGCCAAACCTGCTGGTGCGAGCCTGTAACCAGCTGGGTCAGTTCCTGCAACACAGAGAGACGAACCTGCGCTACCTGGCTCTCGAGAGTATGTGTACGCTGGCCAGCTCAGAGTTTTCCCATGAAGCTGTCAAGACACACATCGAAACAGTCATCAACGCCCTCAAGGTGATGCCTCACACTTTGAACTAAAGACAATCACTCAGTAGTCATCAAGTCTGAGCAATGAATCTGTTAAACAATTAAGTGTGACAGACATGTGCCAGCTGACACAATCCAGCCAACTTCCATAATACCAACTTCACCACCACACACAGGACAAAGGGTACTGTGATATACTGGTTAGTTGCACTTGACAGTCCACACAGCTCTACACTTTTCTCTAGGTACTTTCTACCTCTGTCATGTCTACTTTCTTCCATTTTATCACTGTTTGTCTGTCTCTGCAGACTGAGAGGGATGTCAGTGTTCGACAGAGGGCAGCTGATCTGCTTTATGCCATGTGCGATCGCAGCAATGCCAAGCAGATTGTGGCCGAGATGCTCAGTTACCTTGAGACAGCGGACTACTCCATTAGAGAGGAGATGGTGGGTATTAGTGTTCCAAGAAAAAAATATTGTGCCATGCATGAATCTTTTTTTTTTTTTCAATGTATGTTACTATATTCTTCTCTGAACGTCAAGTGAGAATTGGTGAAGATGGTTTGTTTCCACCAGCTCCATATTGCATTCATCAACATCAAAAAATAATCCAGCAGGTTTTAGAAAAGGTTTTTGAATATATATTAATACCTACAAACTCAAAAACATGACCAAACTTAAACACTCAGCAGTGTCCTAAATAAAACAAGTCTGATTTATTTGAAACAATTTTCCAAAGTTAAATACCAAGTGATGCGTCTCTCTTTCAGGTGCTGAAAGTGGCCATACTTGCAGAGAAGTATGCTGTGGATTACTCCTGGTATGTGGACACCATTCTCAACCTCATTCGTATTGCTGGTGACTACGTCAGTGAAGAGGTGTGGTATCGCGTCATTCAGATCGTCATCAACCGAGACGATGTGCAGGGCTACGCCGCCAAGACGGTCTTTGAGGTGCTTCTACAGGAACTCTTAAAATGTACCTTTTTGATGGCAGCAGTAGATACTGTTCTTTGAGAAAGACACACATCGTTCTTGTGATGTGGTCATTATCACACCACAATGGTTTTCTAATACTGACTGAAATATGTGTTGCGTGTATCTGTAGAATATCAAAAGCTGTTGAGTACTGAAAATTGACATGGGAGACGCTTTGATCTGTTTTTTGTTTTTCCCATGACATTAGATATACTAAATGTCTAATTTTGCTGGATAGTCTGTATTTCTGAAAAGGTCATTTGGTAGCAATTTGGTCCCCTGTAAATGAACAGGTTTTTAAGCAGTTTGAATTTTCATAAAATCAAAGTAATTACATGTTCTGAAACAAGTTTTAGTGTATAGATATACATACACATATAAGTTGGTTTTCAGCTTTGTCTCTTGGGCACGCATTTCTTCAGACAGATTACTTTACATGAATCTTTTAATGATATTATGTACTGTAGGCAATGAAATCCCCAAATTATTTCCAATTTTATGTTGAGACACATTACTCTTAAATTGTTGCACTATTTGCCAGCAGTCTGACACTGAATGGTGAACCCCTCCCCATTTTTACTTCAGAAAGAAGATTGATTGGATGGATGGGATTTTTATACCCAATCATGTCACTAACCTGTTGCTGAAATAAAGCACAAAGAAACAAATGCATGCATATCTGTATAGCAATTCAGGGAAAGCGTAACTTTGTCTTGACAGTGTAACATTATGAAATACAGAGAGAATCAAGTAATTGTGCTACATGAGCCTTATAGCAATTTTATTAAGATTTACATCGTCAGTGTCCTCTGCACCCATTATGGTGACAGAAACAGCATAGCAGAGAGGATGAGCAGAGAGAGGAGGAAGTGGAAACAAACAAATTTTGTGTCTTTCAAAGGTAATGGTAGTGGAAACACTGTAAACTCTGGTAGTGCATTTCTTCAGAATAAGAGGACATTAAATGTGTCTTAATTAGAAAACATAAAGTTAATTTATTGTCTTCTCTAGGCCTTGCAGGCCCCTGCCTGCCATGAGAACATGGTGAAGGTTGGAGGCTACATTCTGGGAGAGTTTGGTAATCTCATTGCTGGTGATCCACGCTCCAGGTATGTTTTTTTTAATTTGTTTTATTTATTTATTTATTTATTTTTTTGCTGCCATGGCACTAAGGTGACAGTGATATATAGTGACATTGCTGTCCTGTCATCCAGCCCCCTGGTCCAGTTCAACCTTCTTCACTCCAAGTTCCATCTGTGTTCTGTGCCCACTCGTGCCCTTCTGCTGTCAGCCTACATCAAGTTTATCAACCTGTTCCCAGAGACCAAGGCCACCATTCAAGAGGTTCTGCGCTGCGACAGCCAGATCCGCAACTCAGATGTGGAGCTGCAGCAGCGTGCTGTCGAGTATCTGAAGCTTTCTTCCATTGCTAGCACCGATGTCCTGGTTAGTTTTGATTACCTTGTTCAACCAAACTCAGCGGTCACCTCACCTCACTCAACAGTTCCAAGGATCTCTGGCTTACATAGAATGAATTTACAAGGAGAATTGGAATATGGTCACAGCGTGGAGTCCTGCAGTCCTCTTGTTACTGAATGTGCTGTACATAAACTATTATCTCTGTATTTTTGTCACAGCATGATTGTCCTCTCTGTTTCCTCAGGCCACTGTCCTGGAGGAGATGCCACCCTTCCCAGAAAGGGAGTCATCAATCCTGGCTAAGCTGAAGAAGAAGAAGGGGCCCGGTGCTGTGTCTGTGACAGAGCTGGAAGACAGCAAAAGGGAGGGTGGGGAGTTGAATGGGGGGAGCGACCGGGGGCCAGACACAACAGCCATTGCTGCGTCCAATGCTGTAAGCTGACTGTCTGTGTTCACAAATAAACAGAATTGGTTGGGTTCTTTCAGCTGCCTTTATGCATACCAGCAGTGGTAACAAAAGTACTACATTTGTGAGGCCTTACTGCAAGTTTCCTTTGTTTTCCAGTCCACCCCATCACCATCAGCAGACCTCCTCGGGATTCGTTCTGCTGCTCCCATTGGTGCTGCTCCGGCCAGTGCAGGCAGCCTGTTGGTAGATGTGTTCTCTGAGGCAGGGCCTGCTGCACCTTCAGCTGCTGTGAATGATGACGGCTTCCTAAGGTGAAAGATCATCTCTTGATGAGCAGATGTAGAGTCTACCATAAGCCAAAGTCCAGTATGAGTGTCTGAACAAAGCTTGCTGATAATGCTATCTAGCTGGCAGAGGAAAGAGACTGTGTCTGCTTGAGACAGCAGTACTGTAGAAATGAAATAAGACAAAATCAAACTTGCAGTCCCACCTCAAACTAATGCATCTATGAAATGAGAGATGTCATATGAACAAGAGAAGTAAATTATACATTTTTGGCAAGTGCAACTACAAAAAAGAGTTCACTGACTTTATTGACAATAGTGTTAAATTAGTTTATGTAAACAAACAAACTTTTTTCCTATGAGACCAGATGATGAAGAGACGGAATCAGCATTCAATGTTGTTTATGAAAAAAGATGAGACTAAAATGTAGATTAAGAAATAGTCCATATCAGGACTGCACTGTCAGCAGTGTGTGTGTGGGGGGGGCACTAATAATAATATGGGACTATGGACAATATACATTTTCTGCACAGTAACCTAAAGGACAATTAGATATCAGCATAGTGAGTAGCAACATAGTTGGTGGTTGAGCCTGCCAAATAGGCTACGGATAATTATGATTTGAATTCATGTTCTACATGTTAAATTTTGCAAGTAAAAGTAAGCACTTTAAAGTGAGTGGCTATGTAGCCTGTGCGTTTAATCATGGGTCAGGTCGTGGGACTTTCATTAATGGGATGCGGTGGGTTGGGAGTTGACTTATAGATAATTGCAACTAACAAGTCACCTCCAGTAGTGAACTTTGCGGGTGTGGGTTTGTAAAACTGGACCTGTGCAGGACTCTGTTCTCCTTTGCTCTTGTAGCTGACTGGGAACCCAAATTGAAGGATGCAAGTGCAAGTGGGTCTTCCAACTCCTGTGTTTCATTTGCATTTGTCAAAGTGTAACTGACTCACACACCATTAAGCAACATGTGCTCATCTCAGTACATGTTGCTAATGGCATACAGCTTAAGTTTCCAGGCAGAACTCTTGGTTGTGAACTTTGGTTACATATTACGTGCAAAAATCCATAAACGTGTAGTCTGCGTGCAGCTGCATGCACTGGAAAGTGACCCCCGTATCCCATATGGAGGGCATGAATACACAAACCGTTACAGCCCTGGTGTCTGCCGATACCAAAATCCAAACCAGTATTTACCTACAGTAGATGATGATTAAATACAGCATGTATCTGATTGAGACACATTGAAATAACAGCTGTAGCCCATTTTATGTGATATATCTTATTTTTCACATGCTACTTGATCCAAATACAATACTAATACTAGGTCTTCATTATATGATAAGAATGAAAAATTAACTAAGAGAATGCAACCCCTGAAACTGACACACTATCTTTTGGATCAGCTCAGGGGATCTCTCATTTCTGCTGTACTGCTGCCTTGATTTGGACTTTGGGTGGAACACTTTTAAGTGTGAAGACTCATTGCTGCATGTAATGATATCTGCTTCATCAAAACTCAGAATCAAAATTGGCTTTATAGGCAAAGTATGTGTGCACATAAAAGAAATTGACAGATGCTCTGATACTGGACTGGGCAAAACAGGTCTTGGACTTTAATGGGGAAGCACCCTAAATTTGAATGTACTGGTGTTTACTGTTTTAAAATGTTCATTGTACATAGTTGTGGCGTTTGTCGTGTGTTTGCTCTAGACTACTGTGCAACTAGTTGTAATGTGTCCGTGCTGGTTGTTGCTCACTTGGTTCTGTCTTTCACTGCTCTATCTTTGTCTAATATGGACCTGTCAACCACGAGACATTTGTAGTCAGATACTGCATGATTTCTAAACAGTATGATAACTGTTCGAAAACCTTAATCAGTCTATCAGGGCTCCTACTTTCACTCCTACTCCTACTGTCACCCTCCATCAACTCTTTTATGTCGGCTAATTTTTCTTTAGGAGGCGGTGCTGGCTCAAGGCAAACTATGTAAGAAGTTATTGTTTTGGTTAGTATTTAGGTTATTGTTGGATATATCAAGTTGATAAGCAGAGGTATGTTGTAATGACCTGTTACCTAAACATCTCTAGTCATGAACATGCTTATTTATACAATCACAGATTGTTTTGAGAGACGGGTAACACAGTTACAAGTGTCACAAGTCTGTTGCTCCAACATTTTAGTTGTTGTTGAGCTGGCTTGTTTGCTATTTTTCCCAGAGATGGATGGTACAGCAATGTCATCTTGACCCAGAGACTGGGCATGGGCGGAGGCCACTTGCTGAGAGACATGACAGACTACATGTTGATCACATGATCCCCGACCAATTAGAGCTTGCCATCTGTCACAGCATGCATGTTGTCATCAGAAAGGAGGTGCTAAGGGCCAACTTCCATTAACAAGAATTTAAACAATGGCGTCGGACGTGGTGTGTACGATACTGACCGTCTTGTGTTTTGAAAAGCCAAAAAGGAAAGGAAAAACAAGAGTCTGTTTCTCATTCCCTAGCAGCACCAACATTGTCATCCCTCTTACGCTTTGTGATGTGAATGGTTTAGTGAGGAAGAGCAATGCTTCAATTGGTCAGGGTCACACAACATGATGTGGAATTTGTCATACTAGGTGAGAGAAGGCAAAACAACTCTGATACACTAGTCTTTTGTCAGGATGTTATGAGAAATCATGCATATAGTAGTGGTTGCCGTCCACTCTCATACACTACTACAATCAATTGTTGTGCCTCACACCCATTTTTCTTCCCAGTGCCCTGTGCCTTTACGAGTTGGGCTATTGCTGATATTGTCTAATCTGAATCCAGCGTAACAGTGCTGTCAGCAGGTGAAATGGTACTGGAAACCCTTCTTTCATCTGATATCTTGGCTGTTGTAAGCCTCAATCATAGCAGAGGAGCATTTTGTTTTCATGGTTGGCAGGTTTGCTACACTTGTCTGTTCTTTTTATCTTGCTGTGTATGTGACTGTCTTTCGTCTTTTTCTCTCCTTCCCTTCTCTCCATTTCCCTCTGTGTGGTTGGGTGTGCGTATGTGTGTGTTTTGATTTGAATGTGTCTGTCTCCTGTCCTCTACCGTGATTGGACATTGACAGAGATCTGGAACAGCCCACTGAGACCTCTGATTCCCTATTGGTGGAGGGCTCTGGTGACTCAGAGTAAGGGCCCAGCAGTAAACTACGGAAATAGCTAGAAAAATACAAATATGACACCTCCACATAGTTTTTCTAGGACAGGCTCTTTATCTTTAATTGAACATGCCATTGGTAATATACACTACACTGAGTGGGTAGCTTGATGCACATGAGCCATTTAGGTTTACATAAAAGCACCTGCCTTGCCCTACATATACTTTGATGGCTTTTAACATTTTTTGGCTGAAACACAATCAACTGTTGTGACTTGCATTATCACCAGATGAATTGAATACAGTAGAATAGAGCGAAAGTACCACCAAACTCAGCAGCTCTGAAGAGCTTTTTGCCTTCTAGCTCATTGTCTTGGTTGTATGGCTCACAACTCTCAGAAATTTGTCTTGGTGTTTCGGTGCAAAACAGTAAACATAGTAAGTAGAAAATATAAAGAAAGACAAAAGAGTTGGACACAGTGTATAGCATGACAACTACCAAATCAGTACAGTACTTGACCGTGACGTAGCCTGAGCTACTAAAGTTTAAAAGTTCACAAATCAAGGATTCCTGTGCTCTACAGCAGCAAAGTCGCTAACTATGACCATATAAAATTTGTTACCAAATTGGTGTGAGCTCTTGAACGTGCAAACTGAATATGAAAGTCTGTTATGGAATTAGCTTTACAGTTTCCTTCTTTGAGGAATGGATTTGATTTGTTATGCCACATTAAGGGAATTGATGCAACGTACTGCATGTTGACCAATGAGCCCACTGTTTATTTTTTTTCTCCCAAACAATGCATGTTTTCATGAAATGGAAAGAGGCAGTACTGCAGCAGTACGACCAAATCATAAGAAAACCCTCACAAGAAGGATGTGTAGGAGAGTAGGAGAATGCTTTGGCTTAGCCATATTATAAAAAGAAAAACTAACATTCAAGCACAATTTCTACTATTTTTCTCACTAGCTAGGTTTACATCCAAGTGTAGCACACATATTAACTGAATTTTCAGAAAATCAGCCAAGGGAAATGCTAAATAATGTGCATTTCTGCCCAGTATTGATGTGCGCATATCATGAGTTGAATACATCAATGTGAACATCTGGTGGCAACAATTTTCCAGTGGGTGCCATTAAATGATTGTAGGAAAAGAGGATACAAGATGACAAAATGAAAAGAGGGCCAGTCATTGCTCAAACAGTGAAAAATAACGAAGAAAACAGGATGGAAATATGACATTTCTGTTTACTTAGGAAATTATACACAGGACATTGTAATCATTCAGCAAATGTAATACCAAGGTGCAAACTTAAAACCCTAAACCAAATCTCAATGCTACAGCTGTTGTGAAGTGCAGCTAATGTTTTGCACACACATTTTTCACACAAAAATGGTCATAGCATCAAGCTGTATGTATAGACTGTCAGAATCAGAATCAGAAGGCATCAAGCTGTATGTATAGACTATGTATGTGCTTCTTAACTGTCTGAAGTAGAGTGCAGTCTTTATGCATTCGGACAGTGAATCGTTTTCAGTTTTGGGTCTGTACTCTCACACAGGATTTCAAATGAACCACTTCCTGAGGTGAAAGAGCTGTCTAAAGTGTTGTTAAGGATGAGGAGAATCCTTGCCCAAAGCAACCAAAGTGTGCCCCATTTTGTGTGTTATTGCCCCAATTTTTTAACACTGCTGTTGGACACACAATGTGTTCACCCAGACTGGATATAAACACTGTCTAACTGAAGCTGAAAGTCTGTGCTTTACCCTCCTAGCTCTAGTTTCATTTCTTATGCAGTGTGTTTAAGTATAGAACCATAAGAATTTGTCCAAATACATACTGACTGCACTGGATATTGTATTGTACTGCACTGCATATTTGTTACACAGTATAACTACCCAACAGATACCTTTGTAATGACATCATTTTTGTACAAGCTGCTTTTACTAACCTCTACATTTTATCTTTTTATCCTTCTTTCTTATTCTCTCATGCTTCTCTTAACCAATCTTAATCACATTGTTGCTGTACCCTGTGTTGAATGGGTGGCTTTTTCATTTCCCATTTCTGCTCTATCCATTCCTTCCTCACTTGTCCTGTTGCCTATCTGTATCCATCTCTGCTCTGTCCTATGGGCTGTCTTCACCCCTGCTCTGTCCTGTGGGCTCTCTTCATCCCTGTGCTGTCCTGCGGTCTCTCAGCTCTGCTCCTCCCTCTGAGGATCCTGCTCCTCCTCTGTCTGAGGCAGACGAACTTCTCAACAAGTAAGGTCTTTCTCTATGTGTAAGCTTTGTCATGTGCCAATAAAGATAAGCACTTACAGTAAACTGGGATTAAGCTCCATACACCAGTTTTATTTAAGTGCAGCCATCTGACCAACATAGTGCTATAATATCTTGGGCTATGATCCAGTCCTGATTGCTGATGGCTTCCTGTTTTAGACACTAAAAAATCTACCACTTTGCCTCTTCTGTTAGCCAGGTTGTTTTCCAAGCTGGACTCGGTTCACTAAAATTAATAAAAGGAAAATTAATTTCATACCTCTTTTAGACCCCTAGTAAAACTGAGAACCAGAACATGACATCACACTTGCTATTGTCACTAATCCATCAAGCCTTAAGACAGCAAAGAAGCAGCAGACTTGTTTCTCTAGTCCTACAGCGATCTGTTTTCACCAGCATTTGCAATAGGGCTGCTTTAATGATTTTAATTTTTGATTATTTCTAAAATATACTTTGATTTATCTTTAATTTTTGATTTATCTTTTTAATTTGCATTTCACCCTAACCCTTTTTCTTGTTTAGCCTGAACAATTGTCCAAAACCCAACTATACTTAACTTACATTGAAATAAAACGGAAAAGCACACATCCTGATAGTGAAGAAGCTGAGAATCGATCGATTATTTTAACAATTCTCAAAATTCACTCACGTAATTGATAAGTCAGCCAGTCGTTTCAGCACTCATCTTGAGTCAAGATATGAAAATAAGTTACATATGATTAGTGATAAGTTTGTGATAGGAATACCAACATAATATAATCATCAATGCAGTATTATCAACTGATTGGTTCCTGACAGATCAGAGCATCCATAGTAATAACATAACTGGGTCCCTTTGGTTTTGCAATTGGGACTTTTCCCCATGTCTCAAGTTTTACTTTCAACAATAGCTAATGACAGTTTGGCTGCCTGGCTTGGCTTACTTACCAGTTTATGCTTAATTATTGATAATGCCATTAAAAAAGTGTGTTCTGAATACAATAAGTCACTTTGTAAATGTTGCCATTTGCACCTCTTGCACCAGGAGTACGAAAGATCTGTTCAGACTAGGGATGCACATGGTTAACCGTTTAACCGTTAACCGATAACAGTAACTCTAACCGATTAATACTAACGGTCAATTTTGTTTTTAAGCTACGTAATTCAATCAGCTCATGGGGGCGTGTCGACAGGTGCAACACATGCCATCACGTGCTTTCCATCACAGCCCACTTGACAGCGAAGATGAAGAGAGCAAAAAGGAGTTCTGTGTGGGACAATCTCGACCGGAAAGGGGAGGAGGTCATTTGCAAATTATGCGGTACAGCACTGAAATACTCCAGCAGTACGAGTACAATGCAGTACCACTTAAGAAACAAGCATCCAGCATTAGACGATGGAGGACCATCGCAGCGAACTTTGCCCTCCATGATGGCCGGGAGAAAGTGTGACGCGTGGCGGTCTGAGAAGATTTTTTTATCTCCAGACACGTCGCAGGCCGTCCAGGTTTACAGTAAAATTGTTCGGAATGAAGCCGCATCATCCAGATAAACATTGAGCTCCATCAGAACTGTTTAAAAATCAGATTTCAGAAGCTGAAACTTTATTTTGGAAATGAAGCAGAACACACAATTAACGAAATCACCAGCGCGCTCGCTCTCGACATAATTTAAAAAGCAATAGCAGACGATTGAAGCCTACAGTACTGTTAATTATATCTAAAGCTTGTAGCTTTTTTTTTTTACATTTTAGATGAGTAATCTAACTATTTGCCGTCATTGTAAATTTGCAGTTCAGCACCGGACAGCGCCGAGTCAGTGACTCTCTGATTCCAACCTTTCCTTACATGGAAAACCTTGTCGGAATGGTGGGACGTTTGTGTGTCGGAATAGCGGTATTTCGGGATGGTGATATGTCTAAATGGTGGTATGTCGGAATGGCAGAATGACGGAATGTCGGAATGGCAGCATGGAAGGGCATTTAAATCTTATCGGTTAACGGTTATTAATCGTTAAAGGGCGTCGGTTAACGGTCATAAAAAAAATCCAAAATGTGCATCCCTAGTTCAGACAGGAACACTCATTTAGCCTGTATTGGTAAATTACTGGTGTCAAATGTTATATTGCTTCATTCACTTGCTTTTCTAGGTATGATAGAACAGCAGTTGTTAAAGTGACATTTCAGCATTTAATAACCCTTTAAATGCCTTCATGCTACAGGTTTGTGTGCAAGAACAACGGTGTTCTGTTCGAGAATCAGCTGCTACAGATTGGCATCAAGTCAGAGTATCGTCAGAATCTGGGTAAGTTCTCTAAACAGAAAAGTGGGCATGGCTTGGAAGGTTTTATCGACACATGGTATGAGATGTTTCTGAGTCTGAGCGGCCCTTCAGAGCGTTGTTGGCAAGTGGGCATGGCCAGAGGCATTATGTTTTCACTTTGTCCATCTGTCCCATTTTCATGAATTCGATATCAAATTTGGCACAAACATCCACTTGGACTTAAGGATGAACTGATTCAGTAGTCAAAGGTCAAGGTCATGAACCCTAATCCCAAGAATTCTTACGCTATTTATGACAAAAATTAACACAAATGTCTAAAAGGGTAAAATGATGAAGTGATGACTTTTATCCAGGTCAAAAGTCAAAACACTTTTGCCATTATTTTTGCCATTATTCAATGCCATAACTCAGGAACAGAACATACATATGTGCTGGCTTGGTTTCATTCTGCACAACAGCCCAACACAGCACAGAGGATTTGCTTCTCCATTACAGCAGAGCTACCCACTTGATCTACCTCATATGTTTCCTGCACTCCAACCTTTTAACAACTGTGTGTGTCTCTCTCAGGGAGAATGTACTTATTCTATGGTAACAAGACATCAGTGCAGTTTGCCAGCTTCACCACCACAGTCAGCTGTCCTGGGGAGCTGCAGTCTCATATCCTTCCTGTGGAGTTATGTTTCAAAACCACCAAAGCTTCAAATGGCATAAGTGGGACACAGAATGGTATTCAGCCATTTCAAAGTAATCTCTCTGGGTTCAAGATAGAGCCTGTATCAGCTCACTGCAGATATATCAGTATGGGCATATACACCGACCAAGCATAACATTATGACCACTGACAGGTGAAGTGAATAACACTGATTGTCCCTTCATCATGGCACCTGTTAGTGGGTGGGATATACAGTGGTGGAAAAAAGTTTTTGGACACCCCATGCATTTGTGAAATATTGCATTAAGAATCACTCTTAGGCCTTCAAGTGCAATTTCTTTTAGCACAGTCACAGCCAAAATACTAAACAAATCCTAAAGAAGTCATTAAAAACTAAAAATTGACTGGTTCCATAAAAATACAAAAGAAATTTTGAGTATTGGGTCATTTTGGTACCAGTGATCCACTAATGAAGGTCATGCTTTTTATTAAAAGACACAATTTTTGTCACCGTGCTTCATGTCTATATAAAGCCAGCACATTTGAAAGTTCTTCAGAGACATAAATGGCTAAAACAAGGAACCTAACGCAGGAAACATGCCTGAAGATACAGATTCTCAGCCAGGAAGGGTACAGCTGCCGCCAGATAGCCAGGAAGTGGAGATGCAGTCCTTCAGCAGTTGGATACACTCTGCAGAAATACAGACAAACCAACAGCTTGGAAGACAAACCAAGATCTGGGTGTCCAAGGGTTTCTTCAGCAAGAAATGACCGCATCCTGATCCGCATGTGCAGGGAAAACCGCTGAATGACATCACAGGAGCTTCAGCAGCAGTGGTCAAACCAAACTGGTGTCCAGTGGTCCACCCACACTGTACTTGGCAGACTTTTAGATCATTGCTTCAGGGCTTAAAGTATTCCGGCACCGTGCCGGATCTCCGGCGTTTGACTATGATTCAGAAAAAAAAACAAACAAACAAACAAAAAAAAAAAAACGACAAAAAAAAAAAACTTTCCAGGCCCCTCAAACTGCTACTGTCCAATCCTACGTTAGCAACGGTAACTATGTGTACACATAGTGGTTGAGATCCAGCCACAGTTGATGCTGCGTTCAAGATAACTCGGGGGGAAAAAACGGGCTCTGAATTGTAGAAAATGAATTGAACAATTAATTACAATTAGCGTCAAAGTCGGAAATTACACATATATTCATCTTCGAAAATAAGCATAAATTGCTGCTTCATATGTTTTCAGTGTTCAGCAAATAGTGACAATATGCCACACTTCGTTTTTGTCCGCCAAGTTAACCTGTAGCTTGACCGTTATCTTCGAGTGGTCTTGAACGCAGCATCCAAGCCGACAATTGTTTCACTGAAGAAGTCAGA
Source organism: Chaetodon auriga (assembly GCF_051107435.1). Lineage (NCBI taxonomy): Eukaryota > Metazoa > Chordata > Actinopteri > Chaetodontiformes > Chaetodontidae > Chaetodon > Chaetodon auriga. Next base: position 23,452,178 of record NC_135089.1, read on the forward strand.
TCAGAAAATGGAAGGTAAATTCATGAAGCCAGGGGAAGACGTGCTAATTGACAACGGCCTTAAGAACAAATGGCGCTGGGCATGGGTAGAAGAAAGGGGTGGAGACGGCAAGCCTTTTGGGAGCTGGTGCCAGAAACTAAGAGAGCCAGGTACTTCTTTCTGTGTGCTGTGCTCGAAGAAGCTAGTGTATGCAACTAGTGGAAAAAAAGTTCTACGACGCCACAAAGGAGACCCCGGCCATAAAGCAGCAGTTCGCGCTCTCCAACATACAAGTCGTTTGCCGGGAGCAACAGCCACAGCTGACGTAGCGGCCCCGATGACTGATCGTATTTGTGACTTGAAAATACGTGTGTGCTCGTTCACTGCGGAACATGATTTATCATTTACAATCGCACAACCGCTCGTAGATCTGTGTAAAAAAAAGAAGCGGTTGATAAAAATGCTTTGACGAAACTGTCCGTTTCCAATCAGCATGCCAGTTATATGAACACGCATGGCATAGCACCAGAGTTCAAGAAACGTCTGTCTGATAAGCTCAAAGGATGTATGTTTTCTCTGAATGTTGATGAAGCAACCACCCAAAACATGGAAAAAATACTGAATGTAATGGTTCGCTTTTTTGATGATGATGCGGCTAGAGTAATAACACAACATCTTGCAAGCAGGAAAGTTAACATTAGCAATGCTTCATCACTTATGATGGAACTTAAAGATGTCCTGCAGTGCAATGATCTTGAGTGGAAACAAGTAATCAGTATTCTGTTGGACAATTGTGCTGTCATGAGAGGGAAGAAGGGTGGACTTGAGGCACAAGCGAGGAAAGAAAACCCTCACCTCCACAGTTCACTGTTGCTCTGTAACTGTTTATACATTTTTTGTATAAGTTTCCCCTTACTGAATGAAATGGTTGCTAAATGAATAATTCAAATTAATTAGCCTGACTGTTTCACATGTCCTTATAACATTATTACCTTTACTTTCTAAAATTCACATTCAAACTGTAGGTCATCTTGTACCCTGCCAAACACAATGCCAAAAAGTTGTTTGCCAAATTGCCTATGGTGTGTATGCGCCGGGTCCACTGCACCCCCACTCCCCAGAAAAAAGTTCAGGCTCAGGATTTTTTTTAACTTTAAGCCCTGTTGCTTAATGTCCTACAAGGCTGTCAAGAAGCCCCTGATCAATGAGAGACAGAGGTTAGCCCTGCATCGTCGGGCCCAAGCACACAAGAAGTGGACAGCCAGGAACTGGAAGAAGATTCTGTGGTCAGATGAGTCCAGTTTCCAGCTTTATCTTCCTCCTGCTAATGTGAGGATATGCAGAAGGCCAGGCGAAGCATTATCTCCAGCATGTACAGTACCTACTGTCAAGCATGGTGGAGGCAGTATCATGGTTTGGGGATGCATGAGTGCTGCTGGTGTTGGTGATGGCACATTGAACTCTGCCAAGTATTGTGCCATTCTCGAAACCCACATGCTTCCTTCCGCACGTGCACTGTTCCGTCGAGGTCAAAACTGGATGTTTCAACAAGATAATGCCCCTTGCCACACATCCAGGGCCAGTAGAACTTGGCTGCAGGAGCACAGTATCCAGGTCCCCGGACATGAGCCCCATTGAAAATTTGTGGTGGATTATCAAAAGGTCTGTTTCAAAGTGTAAACCAAAGAATTTAGAAGAATTAAAAGCAGTAATTCAAGAAGAATGGGACAAGATTACCCATCAACAGTGTGAAAGGCTCGTAGGGAACATGCCAGCCAGGACTAGAGCTCTACTGTATGCTAATGACAAGACTACTAAATATTAATTTGATGATGTGATGGTTTATTTATTTTTTGTTCAGTTTTGAACACATTCTGTTATTTGTTGACTTTGATAGCGACAATGTTGAGAACTGACATTGAAACTGTCAAGAATTTCGTTTTGTTAGTTTTTCTTGTAAACAATAAATAAAAAAATGTAATTTGTATTTGTTTGTGTCTGTCTAATGCAGGCACACCTTTTGATACACAAAAAAGATTTTTCCACAGATATTTCATGATATTATTTGAGATTGTGTAAAATTTTAAGGGTGTCTGAAAACTTTTTTCCACCACTATATAATGCAGCAAGTGAACATTTTGTTCCCAAAGCTGATGTGTTAGAAGCAGGAAAATGGGCAAGCGTAAGGATTTGAGTGAGTTTGACAGGTGCCAAATTGTGATGGCTAGATGACTGGGTCAGAGCATCTCCAAAACTGCAGCTGTTGTTGGGTGTTCCTGGTCTGCAGTGGTCAGTATCTATCAAAAGTGGTCGAAGGAAGGAACCGTGGTGAAATGGCAACAGGGTCGTTGGTCATTGATGCACGTGGGGAGCGATGGCTGGCCCGTGTGGTCCAATCCAGCAGATGAGCTACTGTTGCTCACATTGCCAAAAAGTTAATGCTTCTTCTGATAGAAAGGTGTCAGAATACACAGTGCATCATAGTTTGTTGTGTATGGGGCTGCATAGCTGCAGACCGGTCAGGGTGCCCATGCTGACCCCTGTCCACCGCTGAAAGCGGCAACAATGGGCACATGAGCATCAGAACTGGACCACAGTGCAATGGAAGAAGGTGGCCTGGTCTGAAGAATCATATTTTATTTTACATCACGTTTATGGCTAAGTGCATGTGCGTCGCTTACCCTGGGGAACACATCACACGTCGCCAGGATGCGCTATGGGAAGAAGCCAACCCTTTGGAGGCAGTGTGATGCTTTGGGCAATGTTCTGCTGGGAAACCTTGGGTCCTGCCATCCATGTGGACGTTACTTTGACACGTACCACCTACCTAAGCATTATTGCAGACCCTTGTACACCCTTTCATAGAAACAGTATTCCCTGATGGATGTGGCCTCTTTCAGCAGGATAATGTGTCGTGCCACAAGGCAAAAAGGGTTTAGAATGGTTTGAGGAGCACAACAACGAGTTTGAGGTGTTGGCTTGGCCTCCAAATCCCCGAATCTCAATCAAATCGAGCATCTATGGGATGTGCTGGACAAACGAGTCCAATCCATGGACGCCCCTCGCAACTTACAGGACTTAGGGGATCTGCTGCAAACATCTTGGTGCCAGATACCAAAGCACACCTTCAGGGGTCTAGTGGAGTCCATGCCTTGATGGGTCAGGGCTGTTTTGGCAGCAAAAGGGGCACCAGCACAATATTAGGCAGGTGGTCAGTATGTTTTGCTTGATCGGTGTCAGCTGATGAATGACAAGAAATTGAAGTAAAATACCAAAAACATGTTTTGAAACAGTGTCACTATGCTATAGTTTGTCCACCAGAAAATAGTGACTAGGTTTTTCTTCAACGCTAAAATTTCCTGACCAGTACATGTCCTGGTCGTGATTGTGAAAAAACAAATTCAAAGGAAACTTATCCAAAACTGTTTATTTGTATTATGGCTTATATTAAAAAAAATAATATTGGGTCATTTTTATTTTTTAAACTCAAATATTAATATTGGGTGGCCTCAGAAATCCTTTATCGCTGAGGCTATTGTAAAAAATACAAAATCTCTCTGTCATCATATGTATGCAAAATGTAGAAAGCTCAAGTTGAACAACTTGGTCTTGTTTAACTTAGGAGTAATTGAGAAAAATTGCAACTGTACATTTCAAATCATCAGTGGCAGAAAATACGAGAATAGGATATGCTGTGTAACTTGCATGATGGTATTATGCTGACTCTGCAAGGCAGTGTGAGCACTGCTCAGGTATTTGGAAGTCAGTCTGTGTGATGTCTTGATGTTCCTTGACAACCGGCCACAGCTCAATGTTCAGACCAAACCAGTGGAGCCACTGGTAGAGGGCGGGGCCCAGATCCAACAGGTCCTCAACATCGAGTGTCTGACTGACTTCTCTGATGCCCCACTGCTCAATATCAAGTTCAGGTAACCTTAACTATAGAAACAACCCTAGCTGTAATGGTGAGAAGTGAAATTCTACATGTTGAAACTCAGACTCTGGAAGATTGAGTTTGATGAATTGAAAAGCTGAAAAATCTCTCAAATGGGATTGTCTGATATTCAAGTTTAAGTTTTCTATAAAATTTTCTCTAAAAATACAAAATACAGTCTAACACTGGTTGAATTTTGATTTAAATCAGGACATATCTGATCAAAGAGTTATGCCGGGATCAGTCTACACCAGCGGTCTCCAACCGTTTTTGCACCACGGACCGGATTCACGTAAAGCAGTATTTTGACAGACTGGCATAGAAACAAATATAAACAAATTATTAAAAATGCACCTCACTATTACGCTGAATGTAGTTGTAGTTGTAATTAGTAGGAACCCTGCGCTTGTTTGTCTTCAAAGAGAAAGCTTCATTGCCTCATTTGCGAGCCTGTCGCCACATATTATGCAGAGCAGGCATGGTCCGTGAGAATCACCTGAAGCGATAAACCCCGTATTTTAAGTAGGACTGCTGATCTTGTCTCTTAATGCAGTTTTCTTCTTCTTCTGCCTCATCATTTGGCCTTTTCCCCTTTCTGAAGAAGCTCTCCAAAGACATTTGTTTTTTTATTAATTTTTGTTAGCTTGTGGGCTTACTTTTTTACTACCGTATCACATCACCGACGAGCAGTTTGACGTGTACAGAGGCACAGGCGGATACACCTGATTTTCAAAATAAAACTTCTTTCAGACTCTGATGACCAATAAAATATTTTTTGTTCAGTGTCTCTGTGTGGCCCCATAATGGCCCGCGGCCCGGTGGTAGGGGACCGCTAGTCTTACACGATTGTTTTGTCTTTGATGGTCACTGCATCAGATCAAACAATCACAGCGCACATTCTTGCTGTGTCTTGCTTGGATGACTGGCAAGACTACACGTATGACCCCGACCAATCACAGCATGTCTTATTTCATGATCAGGCATGAGTTCAAAAGTCATCAGAGAGGCGGGTGAAGCACCTGTCGGTCAAACTGACAGAAGTACTGTGTACTGACAAAAAAGAAAAAAAAAGAAGAAATGGCTGACAAAAAAAAAAAAAACCACTAAAAGCAAATGCGGTGTAAACTTCGGCGCATTTGGTCATTATTTATACATCTACTGGGTAGCATCCGCAAACAGTTACAACAGGTTCAACAAGTTTCACATATAGTTATTTTATTTCCGTAGTTGTTATTCTACAAGGAGCAGGCTTGGCTGTGTTGGCCGTATCAAACAGGCTGCTTTAACGTTAGATCTGGAATTAGTAGTTAGTTAACCAGATGTTACTGAAGTAATGAATAAGCATATTCCTGCAGGTAGGACTGAGGATAATGTTATGACAGCATAGCCAACTACTCGCCTGGTTGATGAAGTGCTTCCGCTATTTCCTGCCTCCTGCACTCTGGAGAGAGCACCTGATTGGTAAATGCTCAGACATGTGGTGGGAGATGTCACACTAGGCATGTCGAGACAGAAAAATTCTGACATGTTAGACTTCTAGTCAGGGTGTCGGGCCAATTAGTGGACAAAAAAAGAGTAGGTAATAGGAATCATAGTTATCACTGGAGTACGGTAAGAAAAAACATGTAGACGAGTGTGCGTGTGCTTGTGGGTGCATGCATGTGTTTTCTTCAGATATGGTGGAGCTCTGCAGAACCTGACCCTGAAGCTACCTGTCACCATCAACAAGTTCTTTCAGCCAACTGAGATGACCTCACATGACTTCTTCCAGCGCTGGAAACAGCTAAGCCAGTAAGCATGTGTGTTGTGTTTTTGGTCAGTACATTTGGATTCCTTTGTAAAGTTTAAGTCTCCTATGTTAACTCTTCCTAGGCCTCAGCAAGAAGCACAAAAGATATTCAAAGCCAACCACAGCATGGACACTGAAGTACTTAAGGCTAAGGTACCTATTCAATTCAATTCAATTCAGTTCAGTTTTATTTATACAGCACCAAATCACAACAGAAGTTGTCTCAGAACACTTCTACATAGAGCTGGTACAGACCAAACTCTTCATCTACAGAGACCCAACAATTCCCTCATGAGCAAGCACTTGGTGACAGTGGTGAGGAAAAACTTCCTTTTAACAGGCAGAAACCTCAACCAGAAGGCCCTGGGTGGGCGGCCATCTGCCTTGACCGACTGGGTTAGAGAGAGAGAGAGAGAGAGACAGACAGACAGACAGACAGACAGACAGACAGACAGTCAGAATCTTTTTGTTTATTGTTTAATATGTGAATTTTTTCCTTTAATGTGTAGTATATGAATCTCTTTGCTTCATGTTTAGTATGTGAATCTAGAGACTGGAATTAACTGTGTACTTCTAAATGTACAGTCTCTAACACTCCAGTACTCTGGCATACAACCAGGAATTTGTTATTAATTGACAATGTTACATGTTAATCTTTCCTTGTCTTTGTTTACCAATCAGCAATGGAGAAAAGATGTTAACTTTTCATTTATACGGTTATGGGTAAAACACAAAAACTGTTCTGTATCTACTGAACTGATTATGTACTGCTGTAGATACTTAAGTTTAATTGGTTTTGGAAGTGTATGAAAATCAATATTTAAAACCTTGAGTCCAAACAACTGCAATATTGCAATATTCACATTTTTGTCAGTGCAAGACATAAAATGTTATCTTAATGAGAAATAACAATGATCAATGGAAAAAAATCCCTCTAGGAACCATCTGTTGCTCATGTCTGAAATCCTGCTATGGTCTCCTTCATTCTGTAATATGTGTGTGGTGATGTGTTGGTTATATGTAGCTACTGGGACTAGGAACGGCCCTGCTGGACAATGTCGATCCAAACCCAGAGAACTATGTGTGTGCTGGAGTGATCCAAACCAAGAGCCAGCAAGTTGGCTGTCTGCTAAGACTGGAGCCAAACACCCAGGCACAGGTACAATATATATACTTTGACAGCTTGTTTAATTAACAGGACAAATGAATAATTACAAACTCAGACAGAAAAGCCCCCGAATGAATAATAGCTCTCCTAACTCTGCTGTGTGTGCGTGTGTGTGTGTGTGTGTGTGTGTGTGTGTGTGTGTGTGTGTGTGTGTGTGTGTGTGTGTGTGTGTGTGTGTGTGTAGATGTACCGCCTGACTCTGCGCTGCAGCAAGGACTCTGTGTCCAGGCGTCTCTGCGAACTTCTGGCTGAACAGTTCTAGAGTCCAGACCTCTACCGTGACCAGTACTCCCCCATCCCCACCAGCGGACCTCTCCCTCCTGCCACACCTCTCCTCCTCCCTCCAGCAAAGAATCTTTGAATAAAAAAAAAAAGTCGTAACCTACTTAAGGGAAAAAACAGCCACTGCCAGCAGCAGTGGGAATATTATTGTCATTATTCTTGTCCCAGATTCTGAATCCAGTTCATCATCTTCTACTTGTTTATTAACATGATGCTACATTCTTGACATTCTTGATTTTGTTGTTGTTGACCTGTGTGTGTGTGTGTGTGCGTGTGCGTGTGCGTGCGTGTGTGCGTGCGTGCGTGTGTGTTTGTGTGCGTGCCTGTCTGTCTGTCTGTCTGTCTGTCTGTGTGGCTGCGTGTTTGTCCCATAGTTGTGCTGGGGTCCCATTCTGCTCCATCCTGACTACTCACTTGTTCTTATGGTGTGTGTATGTGTGTGTGAGATTTCATTTGAATGGGTAGAACATTCCTTGAAGTCAGATTGGTGAAGCTGTTTCACACACATGCACCCATCCCCCGCCTAGCCACACACATTCTCACACAGGCACATACATACACATATGTACAATTCCTTTTGGTTGTAGTGGGACCCACTGATGAAGCGAGATCAGAGGGTACAACTCTCTGGTCTGTGCAGCTTTCGCCCACAAATTTCTGTCAAGCATTCCTGGTGAAAATGTGCTGAAGGCGTTGGGATCCACTTGTAGGCCCTCCAGCATGAGCCCCCATACTTTATCTCTGAATGAGCCATGAAGCCCTGTAATAAGTAGCCCTTCATGTCAATGAACTAGTACTCTTGTTCATGTTAATTGATGTGTATGTAAATATGTGCCGGTGCATTACTTTATTGCTTTCTGAGACATTCCCATCTTGCTTGTTTAGAACGCCTGTAATTTTCTCACTCAAGCTGCCCATGTAGAAGGACGGCACAGAAAGGACACTATGTACATGACGGGTGTAGGGATGAGGTTTGTCATGTTAAAACATGTGTCTCATCCACTGTCTGGGAGATATTTCCATGTGCGTGCCATTGAAAAGCTTATGCGAACGGTCTGTGAGCTGCTGTTAATTGGATGTTGGGACATTCTTTTTGGAAACACTTAAAAGTATTTCTAAGTGACATGCTTAAAATTCAGTGATGAATACAAGCAAATGTCTGTCGTATTAACTTCCCCACCTCTGATGAAAAGCAGTCCACAGCTGCGTCCCTTATCCTTTCTGTGGGAAGCACCTACATCTTGGAGCCATCACGGCTAATGAGGACACTGATACTTAGGTTGCTGCAGCTGTGTCTATGTTGAGTCCTGTTGCTTTTCTTTCCAGAGACATGTACAGACTTACCTATGATCAGAATAGGGAATAAATAGATGCACCATCATCATTTAAGGAGATAACAGTTTTGGTGTCAGGCAGTGAAGCTCTGACAGATGCTGCTGCTGCTGCGGCAGCTAAATCCAGCACCAACATATGTATGATCTCATTCCATCCCAGACGGGACAGAGTCATCAGTCTGTCAATCAGATTCAGATGACCTCAACAGTGAATGTTTAGAAAACAGATATTCAACAACCTTAAAATGTTAAGATTCACAGCTTTCCAGGCATCCTCTCACACACACACACTGTTGTCATGGGAGAGGACAGGATGTATGACACCCAGATGTCCATTACAACTACAGGGGACTCAGTATATGTGTGTGAATGTGGGTGTGACTGTAAGCAGGTAAGAAAAAAAAGCCTGAAGACATTTCTAATACGTGGTCACATTACAGTCTGTGGCTGCACAGCAATCACAGGACATTGAAACTTGTTGTGGAAAATGTAGTCATTCTGTGAGTATGTATGTATGTGAGTTTCTCTGTGTTTATGCAGTATCCACTAGCTAATGCAGACTCATATATCGGTGTTAAGAACCTGTCCAATACCTGTGTTAGAATTAAGATTTACTCTGTAATGGAAAAAATGTGAAAGTAAAACTATGCCATATATCTAAAATGACACCTCCTGTCTGTCTTGTGTTACAGTGATTGGTGAGTGTAGCAGTGTCTTACATTACAACACATGTACAGTACATGGTCAACAGAATTGAAGAGTTTGGGAGAGCATCAAAGGAAACATGAAACAGTTCCTTTAAGATTATTAGAATTTGGTAGAAAGAACCATGATAAGTCAAACTTCCGGTATTCAGTTCTACATACAGTTTGGTGACTTGGAATTGGCTTGCAATGCTGTAATACTGAAAATACCCCATCATTGCGAGTATAACTTAAAAATATTCATAGAGTATAATCATTTCTGATTTTTCAGTTGTAACTTTTATTGCCAGTGATATGCTAAGACATTTTTTTGACTGGGTTGGCCCAAGTGGGGCACTGACTTCTCCAGGGGTGGCATCAAGTACATGCACACGTTGCAATAGCATTAATCCACCATTTCTCATATCTACTTGAATTACCAACATTACAGTATCTTATAGTTTGTTATGGTCCTGTGTTCAGTTTTTTTTTTTTTATTTAGACGATAGTCCTACCAATCGCAACAGAGAAGCACCACACAAATGTAAAGCTTCCATAGAACTCCTTAGGTCAACAAAGACAAATTGTACCTCCAAAAGTTGGCTACAAAAGAAAGCAAACACCAAAGGAAATTGCTGCAGAAATAAGTCCTAAAATCGAGGAATGAATTACCATTGTTGCACATGCATTTCCTTTGTTGCAGTGTCAATGTTCTTTTGTTTTTTGGAATTGGCTTTTGGTTAGATGCCTGAAATGGCAGCTTATCACAAGCATTATTATCTGGGATGAATTTTTAAGCTTTTACGTGTCTTTAAAAAGGCTTTTGCTAACAACTGCCAAAATGAGGCTACAGAGGTTATCAGGGGCCTTGCCACCAAACACAGAAGCTCATGTACTTGCGAGTTGGCCTTTATAGTCTTGTGTTTATATTCAGCTCTTGCAAACTTTTCTAACTCTATCCTTGCAACTTGTAAATTTATCAGTTTATAGTGAAGTGCTTACAGTATAGTGCAGTAGGAAGCTTGATGGTGGTGGCGTTGAAGTCATGGTGGTTTAGTTCATTTATGTCCTAATGTTGGTTTATTACCACTGGCAATTGCATTTATGCTTCAAAAACCTTAAAGGTGGTGTTCATATGTGAAGATCATGTTGTTGAACAAAACATGTATCCTAAACTTTTGTTTGGCACAGAGCTTATTACGGTGGCCCTGAAGTGCAAAACGCTAACGCAAAAGAGAAAACATGAACGCAAAAAAGAAAACACAAACGCAAAAGAGAAAACACGAACACAAATGAGAAAACACGAACGCAAAAGAGGAAACACGAACGCAAAAAAGAAAACACAAACGCAAAAGAGAAAACACGAACACAAATGAGAAAACACGAACGCAAAAGAGGAAACACGAACACAAATGAGAAAACACGAACGCAAATGAGAAAACACGAACGCAAAAAAGAAAACACGAACGCAAATGAGAAAACACGAACGCAAAAAAGAAAACACGAACGCAAATGAGAAAACACGAACGCAAAAAAGAAAACACAAACGCAAAAGAGAAAACACGAACGCAAAAGAGGAAACACGAACACAAAAGAGAAAACACGAACGCAAATGAGAAAACACAACAACATTAACTCTAACGGAAGAGGTAGGTACCTTCGGGTGGCATGACTTGACGCTGATTGGACGACGTCACTGCCCGTCTCTTTACCAGGAAGTAAACCTACCTCAACGCATCGGTTTCAAAACATGAGTGCGATTGGTGATTCAGACTTAGTTGGTATTATCAAAGAGTACTTTGATGCCGGGCATACATATGACGTCATACTAGATATGCTGTCAACTTTTCACAACATTAAAATAAGTTTGCGTACACTGAAGAGTCGTTTAAAGGAAGCTGGATTGTTCAGGAGACGTCGTCCAATCAGCGTCAAGTCATGCCACCCGAAGGTACCTACCTCTTCCGTTAGAGTTAATGTTGTTGTGTTTTCTCATTTGCGTTCGTGTTTTCTCTTTTGCGTTCGTGTTTCCTCTTTTGCGTTCGTGTTTTCTCATTTGTGTTCGTGTTTCCTCTTTTGTGTTCGTGTTTTCTCTTTTGTGTTCGTGTTTTTTCATTTGTGTTCGTGTTTCCTCTTTTGCGTTCGTGTTTTCTCTTTTGTGTTCGTGTTTTCTCATTTGCGTTTGTGTTTCCTCTTTTGCGTTCGTGTTTTCTCTTTTGCGTTCGTGTTTTCTCTTTTGCGTTCGTGTTTCCTCTTTTGCGTTCGTGTTTTCTCATTTGTGTTTGTGTTTTCTCTTTTGCGTTTGTGTTTTCTTTTTTGCGTTCGTGTTTTCTCTTTTGCGTTAGCGTTTTGCACTTCAGGGCCACCGTACTTACTGCTTACTTTCTGTAATAATCCAAAATCCATTTTGCCAACAAGAGGGATGGCATCCCCCCTCAAATTGCCTATTGAGTTTTGTATTGTTAAAAAAATCTGTATTATTCATTCCTTCCCTCTTCCTTTTATTTTGATGCTGCTTTACAATGATTCACATTGGAATGTCACATATTCAAATGAAATGTTACAAACCTCCTCTGATTATTAATTGTGCATATGTCAGCTATAAACTAACCCGTAACTGTAAGTTAACAACAGGCATACATATCACCCTGACAGCAAAGTTGTTCATCAGAAAATTTCTGATTGTGAATGAAGCAATAACTGTGATAAAATCAACACCTGAGCTGTGGTTAATTTACCTAATGTCTTGCCACCATGTAAAAAACACTAGATTACTTTACAAAATGTTAGCTGTTAGCACAGTTTATCTTAACTTTAGTCTGTTACTAGCCTCAAATATGCCTGAGAAGCACCAGTCCATTATAAATCTAGCATAAATATATACACTGGGTTTGGGTTAGTGATAGGCACTACTAACACTGCTACTGCTGCCTAGGGTGAGGCAATAGGTACTGAAGGCTTTGTGATCACAATGAGCTGACATCTCCCATGAAAATGAACATGACAGCACGTCAGGAAAAAGCAGACTGCATCCATGTTAGGTGTATGAAACTGAACTGTATTTGTGGTTTGTTTAGGAGCTGTTCTCTCTGGTCCTGTCTGATCTTTTCTACTGCTCAATGGACATCATGCATTATAGAGTCAATAAACTTAAAATGAGACTTGTGAAATTTTTTTCAGATATGATGCTCTTATTAAATTGTAATATATGCCCATAGTGGATTCCATATCAGGAATACAATCCTGATCCCAAATAAGGATTGGACACTGTAGAATGTAAATAAAAACAGAATCCAATCATTTGCAAAATAACTTTGTTTACCAACAAGTGGTTAACCTCGTCCATTCCTTGCTTGTGAATAACTGAACCTTTCAAGAATGCCCCTTGAAAACCCTATCATGATAGTTATCAACCAGTGTTCTGAACTGGGTTTTTCTTGAGCACTCCAACTTGTTGCAAACTTGTTGCTGGCAGCAAGTTCAGAATAAGCAGATTTTTAAAAACTCAATGAAGTTGATGTCGTAAAACATTAAATAAATTGTCTTTGTGCTGTTTTCAACTGAGCTTATGTCTAAAAGGATGAGAAAATGATCACATTTCATTTCATTTATGTTGTACACAACTTCCCTACTTTTTCGGATCAGGTTTGTGGAAAGAGCATTAAAATATTATAGCAAATAACATTTTGTTAAGAGGGAGTAGTGGATTTACACTCACATCCAGCCCTCAGAATTAGTATTTATATTAAATAACAGAATTTATCTTGTCTTGCATTAACCTCAGAGCATCACCCTACAAAAAAAAAAGAAAAAATGTTAGCAAATTAATGAATGTAGTCTTGATGTGAAGGTTGCTACAGAGTTCTTGACTCATGCAAAGTAATCTTAATACTTAATACACAGAAAAAACCCTCATAACTAGGTTCTTTATAAATGAAAGGTTTATTACTCCTCCTCTTCCTTGAACCGCCACCTTACCGTGGTGGAGGAGTTTGAGTACCCGAATGATCCTAGAGGCTATGTTGTCCGGGGCTTAATGCCCCTGGTAGGGTCTCCCAAGGCAAACAGGTTCTAGGTGATGGGTCAGACTAAGAGCGGTTCAGAAGCCCCCATGGAAATTGGAAGAACGAGGACGTTCACGTCGCCCGGATTGGCGTCACCGGGGCCCCACCCTGGAACCAGGCCTGGTGGCCGGGTCTTTGCCTGCGGGACCCGGCCAGGCACAGCCCGAAAGAGCGACGTGGGCCCGCCTTCCCGTAGGCCCACCACCTGCAGGAAGGACCAGAAGGGGCCGGTACTTTGCGTTATGGGTGGCAGTCGTGGGCAGGGGCCCCGACGACCCAAACCCTGGGCAACGACTCTGGCTTTGGGGACATGGAATGTCACTTCGCTGGGGGGGAAGGAGCCGGAGCTAGTGCGGGAGGTTGAGCGGTACCGACTAGAGATAGTCGGGCTCACCTCCACGCACAGTTTGGGCTCTGGAACCCAACTCCTTGAGAGAGGCTGGACTCTCTTCTACTCTGGAGTTGCCCGTGGTGAGAGGCAGCGACCTGGTGTGGGCTTGCTTATAGCCCCCCAGCTCAGCCGTCATGTGTTGGAGTTCTCCCACTGAGCGAGAGGGTCGCTTCCCTGCGCCTTCGGGTCGGGGATAGGTCTCTCACTGTTGTTTCGGCCTATGGCCCGAACAGCGGTGTAGAGTACCCGGCCTTCCTGGAGTTCCTGGGAGGGGTACTGGAAAGTGCTCCAACCGGGGACTCCATCGTTCTGCTGGGGGACTTCAATTCCCACGTGGGTAGCGACAGTGATACCTGGAGGGGTGTGATTGGGAGGAACGGCCTCCCTGATCTGAACCCAAGTGGTTCAGTCCAACAACAGAACACTGTTGTTGGATTTCTGTGCTAGTCACAGTTTGTCAATAACGAACACCATATTCAAGCATAAGGGTGTCCATCAGTGCACGTGGCACCAGGAGGCTGGAGGTCAATGATCGACTTTGTAGTCGTATCATCTGATCTTCGGCGGTATGTCTTGGACACTCAGGTGAAGAGAGGGGCTGAGCTGTCAACTGATCACCACTTGGTGGTGAGTTGGATCCGCTGGCAGGGGAGTAAGCGGGACAGACTTGGCAGACCCAAACGTTTTGTGAGGGTCTGTTGGGAACGTCTGGCGGAACCCGCTGTCAGGGAGGTCTTCAACTCCCACCTCCGGGAGAGCTTCGACCAGATTCCGAGGGAGGTTGGAGACATTGAGTCCAAATGGGTCATGTTCTCCACTTCCATTGTTGATGCAGCCATCCGTAGCTGTGGCCGTAAAGTCGCCGGTGCCTGTCGTGGTGGCAATCCCCAAACCCGGTGATGGACACCGGAAGTAAGGGATGCCATCAAGCTGAAGAAGGAGTCCTATCGGGTTTGGTTGGCTCATAGGACTCCTGAGGCAGCTGACGGGTACCGGCAGGCTAAGCGTGCAGCAGCTCGGGCAGTTGTAGAAGCAAAAACTTGGGTCTGGGAGGAGTTCGGGGAGGCCATGGAGGAGGACTACCGGTCGGCCTCGAAGAAATTCTGGCAAACCGTTCGGCGCCTCAGGAGGGGGAAGCAGCTCTCTATCAACACTGTTTACGGTGGTGGTGGGGAGCTGCTGACCTCGACTGGGTATATTGTCGGGCGGTGGAAGGAATACTTCGAGGATCTCCTCAATCCCACTGTCATGTCTTCTGCAGAGGAAGCAGAGGCTGGGGACTCGGGGGTCGATTCGTCCATCACCCAGGCTGAAGTCACTGAGGTAGTTTGCAAGCTCCTCGGTGACAAAGCTCTGGGGGTGGACGAGATCCGCCCTGAGTACCTCAAGTCACTGGATGTTGCAGGGCTGTCTTGGTTGACATGCCTCTGCAACATCGTGTGGCAGTCGGGGACGGTGCCTCTGGACTGGCAGACTGGGGTGGTGGTCCCTCTGTTTAAAAAGGGGGACCGGAGGGTGTGTTCCAACTATCGGGGAATCACACTTCTCAGCCTCCCTGGGAAAGTCTATTCCAGGGTACTGGAGAGGAGAATCCGGCTGATAGTCGAACCTCAGATTCAGGAGGAACAATGCGGTTTTCGTCCTGGCCGTGGAACACTGGACCAGCTCTATACCCTCCACAGGGTGCTTGAGGGTTCATGGGAGTTTGCCCAACCAGTCCACATGTGCTTTGTGGACTTGGAGAAGGCATTTGACCTTGTCCCTCGCGCTATTCTGTGGGAGATGCTCCGGGAGTATGGGGTTGGAGGCCCTCTGCTGAGGGCTGTGCAGTCCCTGTACAACCGGAGCAGGAGCTTGGTCCGCATTGCCGGCAGTAAGTCGGACCTGTTCCCGGTGCATGTTGGACTCCGCGAGGGCTGCTCTTTGTCACCGGTTCTGTTCATTATTTTTATGGACAGAATTTCTAGGCGCAGCCAGGGGCCGGAGGGGGTTCGGTTCGGGAGCCTGCAGATTTCATCTCTGCTTTTTGCGGATGATGTTGTCTTGTTGGCTCCATCGGGCCAGGACCTTCAGCATGCACTGGGGTGGTTCGCAGCCGAGTGTGAAGCGGCTGGGATGAGATTCAGCACCTCCAAGTCCGAGGCCATGGTTCTCGACCGGAAAAAGGTGGCTTGCTCCCTCTGGGTCGGAGGAGAGATCCTGCCTCAAGAGGAGGAGTTTAAGTATCTTGGGATCTTGTTCACGAGTGAGGGAAGAATGGAGTGTGAGATTGACAGGCGGATCGGTGCAGCGGCAGCAGTAATGCAGTCGCTGTATCGGTCCGTCGTGGTGAAGAAGGAACTGAGCCGAAAGGTGAAGCTCTTGATTTACCGGTCAATCTACGTTCCTACCCTCACCTATGGTCATGAACTTTGGGTCATGACCGAAAGAACGAGGTCCCGGATACAAGCGGCTGAAATGAGCTTCCTTCGCAGGGTGGTGGGGCACTCCCTTAGAGATAGGGTGAGGAGCTCTGTCACCCGGGAGGAGCTCAGAGTAGAGTCGCTGCTCCTCCACATCGAGAGGAGTCAGCTGAGGTGGCTCGGGCATCTTTACCGGATGTCCCCTGGACGCCTCCCTAGGGAGGTGTTCCAGGTATGCCCCACTGGGAGGAGGCCCCTGGGGAAGACCCAGGACACGCTGAAGCGGCTATGTTGCTCGGCTGGCCTGGGAACGCCTCGGGGTCCCCTCGGATGAGCTGGAGGAAGTGTCCGGGGAGAGGGAAGTTTGGGCGTCCCTGCTTAGACTGCTGCCCCCGCGACCCGGTCCCGGATAAAGCGGGTGGAAGATGGATGGATGGATGGATGGTTTATTACTATTAACTACACACAAAGCTAATAAATACTGAACATACAAATCTAGCTTATTCAGATACATTATTAGTGGAAACGTAGGAAAATCCCAAGCGGATGAAATCTTTGAGATTAAACAGTGAAATGTACTTATGCCAGGATCTGAATACACAATATTTTCGTATTTGACAAAGGTCCCCATGTCAGATCTAACGATTACAGTACCATTAAGTCTTGCTGTGTCGACAAGTCTGACATGTTAAAGTTTCTTTTGAAAATCGTGGACACCACGTCCTCTGGAGTAAGGAGGAGAGGGACCATCTGGCTTGTTATCAGCACACAGTTCAAAAGACAGCCTCTGTGTGGGAGCATTAGTGCATGTGGCATGGGTAATCTGCACATTTGTGAAGGTACTATTAATGCTGAATGATATAGACAGGTTTTGGAGCAAAATATGCTGCCAAGTAGATGACATATTTTCAGGGAAGGCCTTGTTTATTTCAGCAAGACAATGCCAAACCACATCCTGCATGTATTACAACAGCATGGTTCTGTAGTAAAAGAGTAAAGGTGCTAAACTGACCTGCCTGCAGTCCCAACTTGTCACCGACTGAAAACGTTTGGTGCATTATGAAACCTAAAATACAACATTCTATGGTGCCCCTTAGTGAGTGCATTTTACAATGTTACATGAAATCATGTCTGCAAATCTAACTGGTTGTCTCAGACTTGTTGGTCTAAATTGACATTCTGATTTAAACACTGTTGTCAAACCATTTAATCAAGACTTAAAATACTGATCTTTTTTTCAACTTCTTGCTCAGCTACTGTTTGCTGCAGTCAACTAGGAATAAATCATGGACTAATGATCCACACTCACCATTGGTGTTGATGGGCTTCTTGATGGCTTAGTTCGGATATTCATTTGCTCTGTAGTCTGGAAGGGCTACTACCAGCTCTGAGGTGTTGTACGTCTGAGCCACTGCTTAGCAACATCTTCCCCAACACGTTGTGTGGTGTTTGGTATTGTGAAGGTTCAAATGGACATAAAAAAAAAAATCACATGAACAGCATCAGTGGTTACAGATAGTTATGGGATGAGGATGCTAACAAAGTGCTGAGAGGATTTTATGTACACTTGACAGGGAAATGGTGGTTAATCCATGTCCCTGGTCTTAGTAATGCCATTAAAATGTATGACATGGTGTGACATGCTACACAGCCTTCAGCTAGTAAAATGAGCAGTCTGGAGCATGTGTAAATAAACTCTGAAGGGGAACCAGATCAAAAATGAGTAAGTGACCCTGTGCTTTAGAGCTGCATATTCCCATATACCCCAACAAAGTTATATTTAATCAAAAGACCACAAACCAATCACCTTTGGTGGGTCTTGATGCCTGGCCAGTAAGCAACACAGTCTTGCTTTGCAGTTCTCTGTGACAATCTCCTGAACTCTGCTGGTATTAATAACTAATAATTCATTCTACTCTCATTCATCAAAATACATTCACTGTCTCTCTCCCATCAGACAGTCATCTCCAGCCTCCTTTCTGATGGATCTTTTTTCAGTTCTGCCAATCCCTTTTATTTTCCTGATCTGATTTCATAATGTATGTGCCCTACTCAGCCCAGTTCACTTGCATTTGAGAGGAAAATTTGAGATCAGTGATGAGGACACTGCACTGGTATAGATACTGCAGTAAAACAAGCAGTTAAAAGCATACGAAATGCTTCTATTGAATAATTCCGAGAGGACTGTGCATGTGGTGATACGTTCAGCTGTCTTTTAGAATTTCAGTGAGCGTCGAGTGGTGTTGAGACAGCTCGATGATGAACTGTTTTCTGCTTGCCTCACACAGGTCTGTTGGCTGACAGTCTCCCTCTGCTGCTAAAGCGCGCGCTGATACAGCTGAGATACGTCTGCGCGTGTGAAAGTCAGGCAAGGCGCTGATTGGCTCAAGATGACATCATCCAGTCAAGATCTATTGTTGGAAAGACGATGAGCTCATCGTTTAGAAACCAGTTTCGGGGAGCAGAGTGAGGGCAGACGACGCAGAGGACAGACAGCCTTTAATCAGAGGTCAGCAGTGGACAGAAAGCGTTCGAAAACCTTTGTCTCGACCCGCTCTGGGCTTCTGTCGCAAGAAGAGGACGTGCCCGGCTATTTCAGACAGGAACACTTTGAGTGAGTAATATGAAATAAGTAGCATCATCATTTTGCGGGAGAGAAAAGACTCTACCTGAATACGAAACAAGCTTATTGTCACAATTTGCTCGTCCTTTTTCATCTGGAAACTGTGTGCTAAGATTAGGAAAAGTTACAGGAGATTCGTTCCTATAACGTTAAAGGTTCTGGTAAAACAGACCAACATTTTGGGCTCGTCTTATGTCATGCAAGTTGAGAGAAAAAAGCCTCAAGCTGTTAAATTTGGTGCGCGTTGTGCTGCAGGTATGGTCTGGTCCCGAGAGAGAGAGGCGGAGCGGCCTTCGCTGTCCGTCATCCTGCCGCAGCTCTACCTTGGAGCGGAGAGCGACGTGACGCAGGTAAGCGCATGACTAGTAGTGATAGAAGAAGAATGGCTGTTGAGATTCGTCACACATGTGAAATACCAGTGCAACGATGTAAAAATACTTGCTTCAATTCTTGTCCCAGTAATGTAAATAATATACAGCAGTGGGGGACCTTATCAGTATTATTATTAGTCTATTATATAGCCTGTAGTGTTACTGGGTTATTATTGCTGATACAGCATTTTACAAATACGTTTATATAGCATATAGCATTTGTTGTATTGTTTGTTGGTTATACTTTGTTTAGACAAAGACACTGACATGTTTTGTTTGTAAAATCTGAATCTGCAATTTGAATACCGCAGTGGAATGTAGTGGAGAAACGAGTAGCCTGCAATATTTGCCTCTGAAATGAGTGACGTAGAAGTAGCAGACAATAACTCACTTTCCACCACTATGGAATACTACCAATAGTGTCACAGCTTATTGAAATATAGCCATGGCAGTAAACGGAATACAGTGACCTCACTTTATCAGGAGACAAAATATCCCAAATAATCCCAAATAAGGTGAGACAATATCACTGAAAAAGAGAAGTGTGTGTATGTGTGTATGTATGTGTTTGTAGGACCTGCTGGCCTCTCTGGGTATTTCCTATGTGCTGAGTGTGAGTCGCTGCAGCCCCCAGCCCTCCTTTCTTCCCCGCTCCAGATATCTCCGCATTCCCATTGACGACTCCTTGTGGGACAACCTACTGCCCTGGATCCCACAGGCTCTGCACTTCATCGGTCAGGACTCTCACTCACCTTGCACAGCATTACTGGAGAAACAAATATCTTCTTAAAAAGCATTTCATAAATGATTAACTCCAATTTCTAATGCACGTATTTCCAATACAAATAACAATGCAACTTTTTCATAGAACTTGTTAAAATGTGTGAATATTGATCCTTTTCATGTAAGCGATGTCTTGCTGCTTGTCTCTCGCTCTTCAGTTTGACTTACTGTCTCAGTGTGGTGTGTGTTCAGATGCAGCCATGTCCTCTGGGGCCTCTGTGTTGGTTCACTGTGCAGCAGGAATCTCTCGCTCCCCGGCTCTGGCTGTAGCCTACGTCATGTACAGCCTGGGAATGGACCTGGACCATGCCTACAGGTAAGGCTGTTGGCACATGGTCATACTGCAGCTGGTTCTGAGCTGTGCAGTAATTCACTGCCAGTGTTGCTGTGAAAGATCAATATTTTCACCACATATTTTCATAAAATGTTAAACAGGCTAGATTTGAACACCTAATATACACCTAGTATACAATTAGGCATATGTACATAATGTTAAACCTCTGATAATGCCTCTGAACCTAAAAAAAAAAAGAAGCAGAACAGTGGGCCAAAATTAAAGCCATGAACTTCAAGAGTGTTTCAGGTTTCACACAGGTGAGCAAAGTAGCGAGACCAATCACATTGGTTTTATCATCACAAATCCTGAAACATTTCAAGATTTGTGCACTCAAAAGTTCTGTCATTTGTCCCCCCCTTCATCAAATTTGAATGAAACTAGGTATGTATAAGATTGCGAATGTCTCCAGTGAGTTTTATCAGGATGAAAACCATCTTGAATTAAAACAAAAAATGTTTTGAGGTCATGCTACTTGCAGCAATACATATGGAACTTCAGATTTTGTTTAATACTTGCCCCCAGAGCTTGCACACCTAAATTGGTGAAATTGTGTCCACTGGGTTTTAAGGTACACATTTTTGACATTTGTGTTGCCCTGCGTAGGTCGAACTGAAAATGTTAAAAAAACCCTATTCTCAAACACAGCTTGAAGACAGGTACCCAGATTGGACAAATCATTCACGAGTTATGGTCATTTTCCATTTTTCTGCTCAGTCTACTTTTCCTGTGGCAGAGACAGGAATCAAGTACAAGTATGTTTTTTTAATAAACTGCGTAAACTTATTATCCTGTTAGCGGGACCAAACAGAATAGTAGAGAGAAACAGAGGGAATTTCTGACAGCCGTTGTGAAAAACTACAGCATTTCACCAACTAGCCCTGAAAGAACTCACTGAGCTTCTGGTCTCACCTATGTTACATGTACAAGCTAATTTTACTTTGTGGTGGACTGCTGCTTTGTGTAAATGAGCACAGTGTGAGCCACTCTGCTCATTCACTCATGCAATTGTCTGCCTGCAGGGTTGTGCTGGTCCGTGAATATTATGAAAAACATACTTTTTTTTTTTTTTTCTCCTTTTTTTTGTATATTTTGAAGTTGCTAGTCGTGTTCCATAGTTGTAGTTAAATGCATCCATTGGTGCATATTTGTAGCATTTGTTGTTTGTTAAAATGTGCCACGTCTCTCCATATTCTCTTTTGGTGGCAGTTGGCTTTTGATTGCCAAAGTTGACAAAAGGGGTGCCATATTTCAATCATTCATTAAAGGATACTCCAAAAACAGCCTTTCAGCCTTACAGGTTTGAAAGGTGGCTCTGAAAATCTTTGTGGAGGACCTTTTAGAGGATGACAGCTATAGCCAGTTTGGTTTCACACATTGGTGGAACTGTCCCACAGTGGTTGGAGCAGCTTTAAGACCTGGCTATAGTCACTGGTCTTTTTTAAAATATTTAATATGAATTTCAGTTATGAGCTTATACAACCATTCAATCTTTTGTTGCAAAAATAGCTATCCTGTTATCCCTCTGTCAGTGTTTCCTCTAGGATTTTTTCCAGCAGCGGGGGCAGGCTCTCCGGGGAGCCGTGGCGGCGTAAACAAATGACACTTGACTGCAGATTTTACTTTTACAACCTATTTATTGAATGGCCAGTTGAAAATTGCTTTGTATAGGCTGAATGTAAAAATAATAAAAAAAAGTAAATAAATAAAACAATATAATTAAATAAATAAAAATAAAAACAATAAATAATAATTTCTTGATAGGGCTGTAGAATCAGTGGCAAAGTTTGCACCCAGGCTCAGAACAATTTATTTTTCTGGGTTTTTTATAGAAGAGCTCTAAGGCTCAGAGGCTGCACCATCACTTTGCTCTCATGCTCCTTCACTCGGCTCTCCCCCTGCTGTACTCTG
This sequence comes from Chaetodon auriga, assembly GCF_051107435.1. Classification (NCBI taxonomy): domain Eukaryota; kingdom Metazoa; phylum Chordata; class Actinopteri; order Chaetodontiformes; family Chaetodontidae; genus Chaetodon; species Chaetodon auriga. Next base: position 23,474,226 of record NC_135089.1, read on the forward strand.
CTCTCCTTCACTTTATTCCACTGCTCCTCCCTGTCTAATGTTACTTGTCTTATACGATTACATAAAACATTAACGTTAGATAATTTACACTCACATCACATCTGATTACAAGTGTAGTAATCAGATGTGATTACTACACTTGACACAATTTTTTACTTAATGCTATCAATTGGTTTACTCACGTTAGCGACACTGAGTTGGCACCGGGCCCAATTAACTTCATTCATTCATTCATCTTCTTTACCCGCGCATCCCATTTCGGGGTTGCGGGGGGCTGGAGCCTATCCCAGCTAGCAATGGGCGAGAGGCGGGGTACACCCTGAACCGGTCGCCAGCCGATCGCAGGGCTACACACACAGACAACTCACACACTCACACTCACACCTACGGACAATTTAGAGACCAATTAACCTAACGAGCATGTTTTTGGTCGGTGGGAGGAAGCCGGAGTGCCCGGAGAGAACCCACGCATGCACGGGAAGAACATGCAAACTTCACACAGAAAGGCCCTGCCCGACCCCGGGTTCGAACCAGCAACCTTCTTGCTGTGAGGCACGCGCACTACCTGCTGCGCCACCGTGCCGCCCCCCAATTAACTTAATTACTGATTAAACTTAAACTACTGATATGTTACATAATGTTAGCTGGCCATCAATATTTTGCAAATGTCTATTTAACTTGTAAAATCTATGAGTTACTTAAGCTAATAAGTCTACCTTTTCTCCGGTAAGTTGCTGCCCTATTTTCCAAGATGACACTACTCAGACTGTCTGATCTGGTGCCTGGGTGCTTACTCTCGCGAGTAATTAACGTCGGACTCTGCTGTGAAGGTGGAGACATGCGGCGGTGGTGTATTTGCGACAATAAAAATAAAAGAAAAGAAAAGAAATTTGAAGGAGTGGCGGCTAGGATTTAGGAATGGCGGCCCGCCACTCCTAAATGAATGTAGAGGAAACACTGCTCTGTACAAGTGTTTGTGAGGATAAGAAGCTCTGAAAACGTGCCAGTTGCCTCCAGAAAGTAGCTTCTTTGGAAAGGTTAACCCAGAAGAAAGGTTGTGTCAGACATTTTTCTTTACTTCCATCACTGAATAGAATTAAAGACATTTACCATTGAAACCAGACTGCATTTTGTAGGCCAATTACCTCACAGTTGAATCTTGTTTATGTTAGCTACCTAGCTAGTTAGCTAAAGTTGTTCACTACTGTAATATTTACCAGTGTGCAGCTGCTTGAAATTGAGTCACTGAGGAAAACTAGAAATGATTAATTACATACCTCACGTTTGGTGTCCCTTTCAGGAATTGCTCTTGTGATTTTTTTATGTTTATTGCTAATAATTCAAGGCGCAAATTTCACACAGCAAATCATGTATAAAATGGGACATACTGACTCACCAGTATGTTTACAAAGTACTCTTGAAGGCCTGCTACAATGAAAATCAATTAATTTTATTAACCTTGTTTTTTATATGGTACAAGACATATCAAGAGCAAAATAAGCAGTCAAGGCAATGGCTGAGCATTCAGTCTCACAAACACTGGACGGCCAGGGTTTCATACCTCCCATACCATCGGAACCGATCCTGTCAACTTGTAGGGTGGGGTTTTCTTTTACAATATAGTCAAGCCAAAGGCTCATTACGTTTCTAACACTGGAGAGAGTGATACACAAAATGCATTACCATTTTGATACATCAACTTGTAAGTGACTCTGTACAATTCACTCTTCTTCAACATCGGTCTCTGGTTTGGACTTGCAAAACTGAAACAGGCAGAGGTTTGTGTGGTGGATGAGCAGAGTCCAAGGGTGAGCAGGTAGGCTCAAGTTGCAGGCAAACATGGAATGATAAACGAATAAATATCAATTGTCAATTATTGATGTAGTCATTGCCAAGAAAACCACTGTGAAAAATTGGAAAGCATGAAGACAACAACTGCTTCCTCTTCATTTAATAAAGTAGATCAGGGCAAGTTATGGCTTCCTTTCATTACCTCTCGAATATTTTTTTTTGTCTTTCTTTGCCTGCTTAGTGAAAAATAGATAACCACAGATACCCATAAACCAGTTTAGATAAAATTATAACGTTTGCCAATACCCATAGTAATTATTGCTTGCCTTACACACACACACACACACACACACATACTTTTCATGTTTTGCAGTTATAATTGTCCTGTTTATTTTTGTGTACCAATTAATTAAAGGGAAAAAGAAAACAGAAAAAAACAGATGTCAAGTGTAGAATATCAACCAGAGTCTGTATGTCAGCTGTGGAAGACCCTAACCCACATCCTGTCTGTCCCCTTATGTAAGGTTTGTGAAAGAGCGTCGGCCCTCCATTTCCCCAAACTTCAACTTCCTGGGTCAGCTGCAGCACTTCCAGGGAACTCTGAGCCAAAAGTCCTCTGGTGGCGACCTCCTCATCCAGCAGCTGGATAATCACCTGCCATCTATCAATGGCAGTGTTACCCACACTCACACCAGTCAGAACATGAATTACCAGGCTGACAGTATCACCATCGACTCAGCAGAGGTCAAACAGGCACACAGGGTGAATTTCTACCACACACTGCAGAGACAGTCACTTTCAGATACAAGTGGAAAGCAGCAACTTTCCCTGTCAGGGAAACTCCGGACTCTTCAGTTGACTCTTAGTCATAACCAGCAGGAACTCCAGATGCCATGTGAGGTTCCAGGTATAAGCCCCTGTGAGCCAGTCAAATCAGCAACAAAGCCTGCACAACTACAACTCCCAGCAGGCTCTTCATCTCTACTAGAGAAACGCAAAAACCTCACCCTCTCTTTGACCCCTTTGGGAATCTGCCCTCCCTCTCTAGCAAGCAGCAGCCAGCAAGCAAGGGACACCACCATGTCCAAAACTTTATACAACAGGGAGATGAGAGAAAGGCCAGAGCCAAAGACACAGACTTGCTTCTACAGGCAGGCAGAGGACACCCACTGGGAGCAGAGTCCCCCCCACAGCAAGTGCAGTAGAGCTGAGGTGAAGGAGCAGGGCCTGTTGTCACCATTCAGCTTCACCCTCAACAAGCTGCTCGGCTGGGGGGAGAGGTTGCTGCTGGGAGGTGTGTTTGCCCACCCTGTAAGAATGGGACAGCCTGCCCTACCATACAGGTGCTGAGGGTGCTCTGGGCAGGAGCAGCTGATGTTCAGGATGCTTGATGTGTCTGTTTGTCTGTGCATGTTTGTCAAAAGGAATCAAACTGACATGTGATGTATGTACATACAGGAGGTCTGAAAGAATCTTGGTCTTCTATTTATTTATTGCAAAGCTGAATATAGCTATACTTGACAATAAACCTCCATAAAATGGGTCTTGTTTATTACATATTGACACTGGTCACCTTATCTAGCCATTTGTAAGATGCAGTTATTTTAAAAGACTTAAAACCTTTTGGCACAGTGGCTTGAAATGTATTTGCATTCATGATTAAAGATGACATTCCAACTGTGTCTTACTGCCTTTTTCTCAGTAGGCTTTGTTTTAGATCAGGGATTCTCAGCATTGTTATCTCGTTTTTAAGGTCTCATCACGACCCCAGAAATTGGAGAGCTGTTGTCCTCAGTGAAAACATTAAAAATTGTCTGTTATCTCTGTTTAATCATAAAAAAATGTATGATCATTTATATGATCATACAAATACATGGTACTCAAGAGGTGGCATTCAGCCATTATTTTCTGATGGTTGCATCTCACAAAATTGAGTTTTGCCAGGACACACATGATGTGAGGGAAGGCAAATATATTGTGCAGGAGTGTAAAAGTAATGACAGGTTTCAAGCGTAGTAATACAAGTATTAGAATGGGTAACAACACTTTTTTTCTTCAAAAAAAGAAGTGGGTGGGGCAACATTCATTATGCATTAAAACGTGTTCTGGACTTCATCAACCATCGGGCACAATGCTTTAGGCTCATTCCATCCATTTCAGATGACAGTCTGTAAGGTTGGATAACTGTGCATTGTGTAACGTTCATAGCACTCTGTAGACTGCAGGGGCGGGGCTTGCGGACAGGCAAGCCAGGCAGTTGCTTGGAGCCCTTGGCCACTAGGGTATCCTGGCCACTTTTTTAAACAACGATTATTGATAGGCCTGGGCTTTCAGGGACCTCTGTTGGTCGCTGGACCTCACTTTGAGAATCACTAATCTATTTTTTTCAGTATTCATCTCAAATGTCCCAGAAATTGTGCATTTATGTGTGCAAAAAACCAATTTTTGCGGCGTGCACAGGTGGGGTGGGGGCCCCAAGAGACCCTTGCGACGCCACTGGTAAACTGTACAGACTGCCTTCAACACAGCTCACTGTGAGCCTCAGGTTCATGACTGTTGAACTTTCTGGCAAGTGTCCATATAGAAAAGTAAACTATGTGTCGCCATAGGTGGCAGAATTTCAAAGCATTTCACGTTTGGGTTTAAATACAATGGCGTGATGCGTTGAGATGACATAAAACGATGAACATTTCGACGGTTTAGTATGTTTATTAACGGAGCGTTGTGAAGTTGCATAATTATTCTTGTTCCGGCTGGAATTCTGGACATAATGAAAGGCTTGCCAACCAAGGAGACATCTGTTCAAAAGTAAATAAATATTATAATGGACAATCGTTGCTTGATTACTAAGTAATACTTCGGAGCTTCGTGTTGCTTTTACACCCTGCGCGAGCCAGTAGGTTGGAATGATGTCACGGATCTTCTAAATGACCAAATAAGGAAATTGACACATGTAAGTGGAATTTGTTCAGCTCGGTTTTCCGTTGTAATGAGAAGAAAGCTGAAGCGTGTGTTCTTCTCTATCATATTCTCTATCACATCGTGTTCGTGTGTGCCACCGACACACCGCCTGCTGTGTGTGAATATTGGTGTTTTAAGCAGCTTTAGTTTCTTGAGGAAAGAGGGAAGTGGAAGCAGTTCCGCCCTCAGAAGCTGCCTGTAGGCCGCGTAGAAAAGAGCAGAAAGAAAAGAGAAGCGACCCAGGCTGCCTCAAGCAAAACTAACGCAAAATACGGTTATTCTGTGCTTTTGTTTTGTTATTTATGTATTTATTTATTGTGACGGATGGACAGTGCAACTCCGGTGGGACATTGGATTTCAGGTGTGATGCTGAACGCCGTGGTTGCGTGATGAAAAAGTCGGTGAGGAAAATGAGCTTCATGTAAGAAGTTTGAGTTTGAGGCTGCGCTGAAAATCCTCCATGCTGGTGTCTTTTGCTGACATTCACGTTAACGGGCGGATCGACTCCAGGACTTTGCTTAGGATTTTCTCTTGAATCGGGTCGGCTTGGTCTTTGATTCAAGACCTGAAAGTTTTTGATCCAGGCACATCCAGTTCAAAACCAGTATGAGTGGAGAAGAGGAAAGATTCAAACTGGTAGTGGTGGGAGGAGGAGGGGTGGGGAAGAGCGCCTTGACCATCCAGTTCATCCAGGTACTGTCTCTACCTTTCACTGTCCCCTTATGTACAATTGACACTTAAAGTTTAGGCTGCTGTATATTGGCTACTCTGTTGTATGTTTAATGTATTATGATCACAATAGTATGGAACAGTATTACTTCATTTTTAACCAAATTATGTCAAGCTTTCTGCCTTGTAAGTTATTAATAGTCAAGTAATTATTCATCAATAAAGTGTCACATGTTTCTCCCTCTCTCATGAGCCATAGTGATTAAGTCTTATTGCAGAATGATAAGTAAAAAATACCCTTAGAAACCCTTTACAAAGGTTGCAGCAATCATGCGTAGGCCCACCTTAATTGTCTGCACAATTTTGCACACATTACTGTGTTAGGTGTTTAATGTCTTTTCCCACCTTGTCCCCAGCATTGGTACCATGTCTTTTAGCAGTGGAAGTTACAAAAATTACTGATAAAAATGGAGGTGATAAAATGCATGTGGATTCAAAAATGGAGCAGTAAAATTGGATGTGAAATGAAAAATGGAGTGATAAATGATCAAGTGGTATCAGTAATTGAAAGTCAGCTGGATTAGAACAGCTGTGATATGATGAAAACACAGCCATGCTTGTTCATTTTTCACCATTCACAACACAAAATTGCCGTTTATCATTTAAGGAAGGTGGCCTCAGGGGTGGGAGCAACCAAAAAAAATTGAAAAAATCGAAGTGATGATGCTTAATATTACACCCAGTAATAATGGCGTTATCTTTTTTTTTTTTTACATAGGGCAAACATAACAAACATTTCTTGCTGTAATCATTTGTGCTGTTTTAACAGTGCAGGATCATTTCATCAGAAAGGCCCTTTGTGAAGTATGCTCAGCTTGCCACTGTCCATGACTGGATAGCTGGTTAAAGGACCATTTCAGTTTTTTTATATTTTATTTTTTTATGTTTTGGTAATTAATTGCAAATCACCCGGTTCAGGGTGTACCCCGGATAGGCTCCAGCCCCCCCCCCACAACCCCGAAAGCAATAGTCGGTGTAGAAGATGAATGAAAGAATGAATTACAAATCCCATATACTGATGGAATTTTGGATGTGTTTTTTCTACTCTCCTGGCAGCCATTGCTTTAGAAACTGTTAGTCAATGTTTCTGGCAGATGCAAGTTGATATAAGTTAACATTCACATTCTTTACACATATAGTGATTTTGCTAACAAAACCCAAGTCCTGCTACAGGCAGTGGTGTATTCAGTATTCAGATCCATTAAGTACATTTGCCTGTGAAATTCATTGTAATAGAAGTATAAAATTGAAGTGCTCTAGAAAAGCACAAGTTGCTCAAATTTTTTCTTAAGTCCAATACTTGAATACATTTATTTAGTTATGTTCCACCACTGCAGGAACACAAATCTACCTTACTGGAGTCTTCACATTTGTAGCACTGCTGAATGGATCTACCACATCTTTCCCTGCCTGGGTTGTACTTAACATTAGCAACAAATGGCTACTCTCCAATAGTATGGAGCCAGATATTTCTTGGGAGAGTTGTGAGACAAGTCACTGTAGACAGCATAAAGTGTGCCCTCAGTGCCGCCAGTGCAGTTTGCTACTAACATTTGGTGTGTCTCACAGTCCTACTTTGTGTCAGACTACGACCCCACCATTGAAGACTCTTACACCAAGATCTGTACTGTGGATGGAAAGGAGACTCGGCTGGACAGTAAGGCTCTTTCACACTGGACATAAATTCATATCTCACACTGTTTGACAGAGTGATTGTAGGGTGTGTAAAAGGCTTTGTTTGAAAGCAGAAGGCATGTTATTCTGTGATGTGATATGACACAAGCAGTGTTTTTACTCTCTGGATGTTTCATTCCCTTGTTAAGACTTGTACTTGGCCAGTGTTGCTGCATCAAACCAGGCTGTAGGGTGTTGGGTCACACTGCTGCTTCACCACACAATAATATGTGAATTATCAGGTGTATAAATACTGAATCTGCAGAGTCTCTGAGTTTGGCTGGCTGCTCTTTATACTTTATACTTATTTAAACCGTTGTTAACTGTTTGTTTACAACACTGTAGATTTGACTCCAGTGTTAGAATGCCGTATTCGGGGTTATTCTTCTCTGTACCTTGCCCTTCACAAACAATACTGTAGAACAAAGTAGACCATTTTGGCGAAAGATAAAGTTCTGGGATGTACAGAAGTAGCAGGAGGTCATTATCTCTAATGATTTTGCTTTCATATTGGGAGTACTTGTATATGTTATGCTGTATGTCTTCAAGTGATGAGTATGCAGGTGATGCTGTGTGTGTGGTGGGTGGTGTAAAGGGTGGGACCAGCATATCATGACACTCACTCATGTTTGTGCCTGTCGTGTAGCATTATATGAGTCACACAGCTAAGCATTCATTTTTCTGAAAGTTTAAACCCAGAAGGTTCTCAAATAACACTTGCTGCTTTAAAGGTATTTCCAAAATTCTCAAAGAGTCATCCAACTAGATTTTTACTTGTTTCTGAAGTTGTGACTTGAAATTACACATCATTGGCTGTTTTGTTAACAGTATTTTATATCCGTATACTTAGGTTTCTTCCATTATTTCTTATTTTCATATACAGTCAAGTTTTTATATATTTTTTGTATTATACAAAATGAGCAAGTAATTTCTGGCAACCATTTTAGGATTAATAAATACAGTTCATAATTGTTTTTATTGTGCAATGGAAAGAACAGAAGAGAATAAGACACACAGCATCTTAACCTGCAACATGTTGCAGCACCACTGTCTGATGAATATGTAACATGACTTACAGTCAGTTAAATGCCAAGTGTAAAATACATTCACCATCCCCTTCAGCACCATGAACAGCTCGTCCTGTTAGGAGTTCTGTTCTGTTGATTTTTACGACTTAGAACCCTGCCGATGCTTCAACATTACCATCCATGACCTAAAACAGATAACCAGCTCTAAACACAACTATTCCTCAGGTTATAGCTAAACGTAGCTATCATTCATGCCTAATTTTTTAAGTTATACATGAGCTCAATTATCTGTAAGACATACTTTACTTTCCCTTACCTCCAGCTTTGTCTGTTAAAGATTGGTCATGGCAGGCAATTTGAAAATTGTGTTTGTGTGTGTGTGTTTGTTTGTTTGTCAGTTTTGGACACAGCAGGTCAGGAGGAGTTTGGAGCGATGAGGGAGCAGTACATGCGCTCAGGAGAAGGCTTCTTACTGGTGTTTGCACTCAACGACCGGGGCAGGTAATTGAAAGTGTGTGTGCGTGTATGTATCTTTCAGCTCCAGATAAGTGCTTGTAGTTGGATAAGTGCTTCAGAAGTGGACAACAGTTTGCTGAATGGTTTGTCGTTGTAATAGTGTGATCCTGTCACTCAAGATGGCTGTCTGTCTTCCTGTTTAAGAGGAAGTGCAGTGAGACTGATGTGACTCACTGTCCAGCTGTTATTTAGTTAGGCATAGGGATTGGACTCAGTGTTATGGATACCTGTACAATCAAGAGGATTCCATTACAACAAAACCACAAAATAGTTCAATGCACAAATCTCACACACATTGAACAAAATGTATGTGAGAAAATATTGTAAGTGTTGCAAAACAGTTGCAAGGGGTTTGTTGTATAAGGTGGCAAGTTATTGTAGAGATGTTTATCATTCTGTCAACCCCTTTTCTATACTGCGTTTGAAGTTTTACTGTTCTTGCCCCTGTTTTCATGTGGTTTGTAGCAGAACTACTATAAATGTACATTAGTAGATACAGAATATATTAATAGGGTCTGTCAGATATTAGATAAAGGCTCTCCAAAGCTCTGTGGTGGTTTTGCAGTTCATAAATTAATGTAAAAAAGCCCAAATATTTATTGGTATGGCTTAATTTAAGATAAATTACATAAACCTGACAAATTAAAAAGAAATGTGATCAATGTGATGTCAATGTGATCATGAAAAGTGAATTGATTGTTTATAATCATGGATATGTACTGTATAGCTTGATTGACAAATGTCAATGTCATGTCATGACATATATATATATATATATAGATAGATAGATAGATAGATAGATAGATAGTTTGTTTGATTTTTGCATTTTCATTATCTACCTTTTAAAACATGTTTTCTGGAACATCAAACTGTCTGTTGTGATTAAAACAGGTGAGAGGAGCTGATTTGATTGGTCATTACTATGTCCATCTGTACATAGTATCTTCTTTCCTGTAAATAAGTATACATACGAATCTATGCCTGTTGATACTGTGAATGTTAATTCTTCCCCTTTGTCCTCTCAACAGCTACAATGAGGTTCAGAAATTTCACACCCAGATCCTGAGAGTGAAGGACCGAGATGACTTCCCAATGGTGCTGGTTGGAAACAAGGCTGACTTGGAACTGCAAAGAGTGGTGAGTAACACCATCATGCATCTAACATGCATGGTGTCAGATTTCCCACTGTTCCTGGTTCCTGGAATATGTTGGAGTGCAGAGAGATGTGCTCCAGAGAGAAGGCAAGGACTTTGACCAATTTTTATCCAAGGTTGGGTGATATCAGGGGATTTGTGAAACTGACTCTCTATTCTGAACAAATAAACAAAAATAGAAGAGGCACAATGAAAATGTATTTCCTACACCAGTATTTCTGCCTTTAAATTAAACTGCAACAACCATGGAAGCAAACAGTAATCTCTTACCAAGCAAACCCAGTCGCAGGCAAATATTACAATTAGTCATTAATCATTGGACTGCCAAGGCCAGGGATTGAACCACCAACCTCCTGATCAGTGGACAACTGCTCTACCTCCTGAGCTACAGCCACCCTAACCTCCTACACTGGTAATGAAAGCTTTTATCTCTTATCTGGGCTAATCTCCTGATAGTACAGTAATGTACAGGTGGATCACTTATTATAGGGGGGAATAGAGTCTAACAAGACCACAGCTGTACAGAATAAAAATGATGAGATCACAATGGATGGAAGCTGGACCTGGATATTGTTTTCTTTGTCTGCAGATTTCCAGGGAGGATGCTCAGGCATTTGCCAGAGAGAACAGGATCCACTATATGGAAGCTTCGGCCAAGAATCGCTACAACGTGGATGAGGCCTTCTTGGAGCTGGTGCAAATTATCAGGTATAGTCCTTAATTATTTTACTTTGTATTTGTTTACCACAGGTTTAGTCTAAATCCTGGTTCCTGCTTTATAGTTTCCCATTTTTCTCCACTGCATACATTGTTATTATTTATTTTTCTATAGTCTTATTAAATCTTTCCTGCACTGTTTTGACTGTGTGTTTTTCTGCCAGACCCTGAGAAATCTTGTGGTCCACCCTTTTGGTTTCTAAGATATAACTCCATCTTCCTCTGAATGTCCTTCTCTTCCTTAAGTGGGGAATCAGAACAAAGCATCCATGTATTCAAACAGGGGGCATGTTATTTAAGATACCAATGGCAAAATGAAATATGATCCAGACAGCCCTGTTGGAGTTACGGATTATGTGCTGCTACACAGGGGCTTGTAATACTCACAGACAGTATTTTACAAATCTAGAAAGTTGTCACAGCTGCAACCAAACAGCAGAAATACAGCGGTCACATTACAAAATAACCCAACAGGAATATGTGCTATTGCAGCACCTTACCAACAACCCTGCGCCGACACCCCCAAATGAGAAGACTACAATTTTTTCACACAGGGCTGCTGTCAATCTGAACATGGCCAATTACTAATGAGGGTGTGGACTTGTTGGTTTGTCTGACAATCATTCTCCACTGTCCTCGTTTTTTAGAGTCTTGGTTGTGGATACAGATGCGGTAGTAAAGCAATGGTTACTGTTACTGCAGCACTGCTGCCAACCCCTGAAGATACCTAGAGCTTTAATGTAGTATCACTTTCTGAGCAGTTCCTAAATATAGTTCCAGGAACTTGTCCTCAAAATGGGGTACAAATCAATACCAGAGGCTGTGACAATGGATACACATTACATTTTGTTATGTTCAAGCAATGGAAAGGGTTGTAAGTAGTTTTATCTATCAAGAATCTTTCTGAACAGGTTTCTCTTCAGATCTTTCAAGCCTTTTTTAAACCTGCATTAATCAGTATTTGGGAAATCAACAGTGAATGGAATAACGCTGCATAATATTAGATTCATTCCTCTCCTCCTGTTTGTACTCTTCTTCATCCACAGAAGGTTCCAGGAGATGGAGTGTCCTCCTCCTCCAGCTCATCACACAGGGAAGCAAAAGAGAGGTGGCTGTCCCTGTGTCCTCCTCTAAGGACTTTTACTATGGATACCAAAGCCTCGTCCCTCTACAGCTTGTCCAAAAATGTGTGTGTGTGTGTGTGTGTGTGTGTGTGTGTGTGTGTGTGTGTGTGTGAGAGAGAGAGAGAGAGAGAGAGAGAGAGAGAGAGAGAGAGAGAGAGAGAGAGATAAGATGCGTCATTTTCTTTCCAAATGGTTTCATTTGCACTTTTGCCAAAAAACAACTTTTAAATCAGTGTAATGTTTTATTTTAATGAGAGGATCTAAATGGAGAGGTGTCAGTAGTAGCAGTGTTAGTTTGGTGGAAAAACAGGAACTCACTACTCTCGCCTGTGTACCAATGATGTGTAATGCTGACATTACTGTACAAAGTTAGTGTCCACAAATAAACATATCATTACATCATTACACCTCGTAGAAATGTTCAAATGACTGTTAGAAAGGATGTTGTATCCTGCAGGTACAGATGTCAGCAGTGACATCACCACCACATAGCTGACTGTGTTCTCACATGAACAATTTATTTCAAAATAGTATGTCTTTACTGTACAAAAATGTATGTGTCAAAAATGTGTATCCAACACCTACCCACCTTTTAATCTGTATTGCCATAATGAGATTAATGACATGTTTATAAATACCAAGGGCCTGATCAGTTTGTTCATTATGCAGATGCAGACAAATTCAGTATTGGAAGTGCTGGTCCTTGGCCATGCACAGCCTACCACATTGAGAAAGTCTAATTAAAAATTTGATTAATGTACTTCTACCAGACATAACAGCAGAACTTGTTTCTGCATTTGCTTATTTCAACATCTGACCAGTGGGCAACATGTTGGGCTGACACAGATGCTCTCTGGATGCATATTGTTTTCTTTATAGGTGGACTGCATTCTGGTACTAATGTCTTTTTTTTTTTTTTTTTTTACATCATCAGTGTCTGAAAATGAGGGAAAATGTATAATGATGAAGTTAATGATAGATAATGTAAAGATGATGCACACCAAGAAAAGGTTCACTAGAAAAATTAAAAAATATATATCTAACAGTACTTAACTTTTTTTTTTTTTCTTCTCCAAATCTCTCAGTTGTAATACTTCAGGCAGTTTGGTTTCACTTTTTTTCCTTTGAAAAAGAATTCATATCAATATCTGTCTTACAAGTTACAATTCACATTATCAGTTTTGTACTAAAATAAAAAAACAAATTACATTTATACATTAAAACATTTAGCCATTTCTGTCTGTTGTGTTCTCTATGACTCTTCAAAGTGACACAGTTTTGAGTGATCTTTTAGGGCTTCAGGTGATCTTCAAGTCTCATAACTTGAATTTTGTTGTGTCAGATATTGGTCCATGAGTGGGATTACAAATAAGGCAAAGGGAGCTGGAGTTGTTAGTTTAGTCATATGAGCATTGTAAGATTCATATACCTACTTGTTTGGGCTATCACTATATTCTGGGATTGTTGTTTTGAAGTGAAAGATGGAGCCAGTGTGTCATTGTCAGGTTCCAGTTGATACAATAAGTTTCATTCCATGTTATCAATATCTCATTGACATACTCTATACAAACAATGACACCACAGTGGCACTATTTTTAGCTTCACATTGCCACACAGATCATAGCTCCAGTGAATCAAAATAAGTGAAGAACTGAGAAATCAACAACCCAATAATGGGTTAATAATGGGTTTCCAGTCCCCACACCATGTCAAATCAAAATAAACTTTTCTTCACCACCATATGCAAAAAAATATCGAGTTCAAAATGTATATTGTACCACCACACTCTTGACTCTTGAAGATAGCCAGCCGTATCCACCACCATTCAACATGTCTATTTAGCCTATTAATGACTTTTGACTTTTTAGTGTCAAGCTTTTCACCAAAAAAAATCAAAGTGAAGAATACACAAAAAAATCTATTAGCTTGTAATGTAATATACTGTATGCATGCTGCTCAGCAGTGTGCCATCATATCTTTCCCTTTTCTCTCACACTCAGGCTTGCAGGAGTGACAGTGAATTACTATGGTTTTGGGTATGCTCTGTGTCACTGTCGTGCTGCAACTTTCTCGTGGTTCCCAATAAGAGGTTTGAAGTTCAGTATAATGGAGAAACATGCATGTAATTGTAATTGTCAATACAGAAATCTATGAAACTGGGCAGAACAGAATTTACATCTTTGGTTAACAAATTTAACACATAATAAGAGGCCTCAAAGCCACTCCTTCATGAAAAAATGAGTTATAATGTAATAGTTGTAATGTTAAACAGGCTTTCTGTGCACACAGGACAAAGTCTGAACATCAGGCTTTTGTTCACAGAGGTGCAACACACACACATGTACTATTCCCTCATTGCTCCAAACTCCTCCTGACCTGCTGTGTCCAAGACTGACAAACACACACACACACACACACACACACACACACACAAAAACACATATACACTGTGTACAACATTTCAGCGGGGGTATTCCAGGTAGGAGGTTCAACAAACTCTGAGTCTATCGCTGAACTCTGAGTTGACTCACTCTGAGATGGGAAAGTTCCAGAACAGCTGATCCGAGTTAGTTCAATCAACTCTGAGTATGTTCACCTTGAGTTGCGCAGGTGCACAACCACTATAAAAAGCCATCATCAATGGAGCCCTGACACCACGAGTCACCATGACAACTGAAAAAAAAAAAAAAAAAAAAGCTCAAGTTATTTTACCCTGATGGAGCTGGAGGTCTTATTACAGGCCTATGGGGAGTATGAGCACATATTTAAATGTATCACCGCTCAGCAGCGAAGGAGAGAGAAACGGCATGGGAGAAAATTGCTACCCAAGTCAACGCGTAAGTGTGAATGTACTATTCCATTGACTTAACACTTAACCATACTTAAGGTCGTAGCATACAGTTATGAATATAAATAGGAATAAAATCTGATTTTCATTTAGATGGAATCCATCAGGGGAGAAACGAACTTGGAAGCAGCTAAAAATGAAATATAAAAACAACATTCAAAAAGGTAAGGCATATTTTGCTAAGCTATGCAACCTCATGTTGATTTTAATTTCATTTTTTTAAATTGACTTAGGCTATTAAACAAAGTGAATATTAATGCAGTGGCTAAAATACTAATTTAAAAGAGATTAACATTTGAGTTCTGCTCAGCCAACAGAAAGAAGGCAGAGGCCCGAAAAACGGGTGGAGGGCCACCTTCACCACCTCTGACAGAGGCGGAGGAGCTGGCCCTCAGCCAAAACGGTGACCGACCGGTGGCTGAAGGCATCCCCAGGGGAAGCTCATCTGAGCCTGTCACCCCCCAGGACACAAGTGCCTACATCAGATGCAAGTCTACACTTGTGTCTTTTTAAAAAATAAAACTTATATATCAAACTTCTTATATATAAAACTATATAAAAATAGGGTTAGGGTTAGGGTGAAATATGTTAATGGTTGGAACTATATTACAAATTCTAACTAATCCTAATAAATTATGCCATTTGATGAAAAGCGGTTTGAACAGACATTTCCTCTGGAAATGACAGGAAATCTGGGTTGGAAGATTCTCTCGCAACGTAAAGCATTTCAAATCAGTTGGGCTTCGATATCAATCCGATTGGGAATGAATGGGCAATCCATGTCTAACAGCTTTCTTCATGTGGGAGGAGACAGGTAGAAATTCAGGGTTTCAAGCAGGTTATCTTCACAGAGTCTCTTACCATGGTGACTGACTCAGAGTTTCAGTTACCTCTCTTTCTGAAACGGATAACTCAGAGTTTCCCTCACCTCAGGGTTAACTTACTCGGAGTTTTCACATAACCCGCTTTCTGGAATACCCCCCAGTTGTTGAAATTTCTAAATCTTCTTTTAAATTCTGCCAGCAATATATTTCAAAAAGTTGGCACAGGGTCATGTTTACCACTCTGCTGCATCACCTCTTGTTTTAATAACACTCTGTAAGCATTTAGGAACTGAGGAGACCAATTGCTGTAATTTTGAAAGTGGAATGTTATCCCATTCTTGTTTGATGTACAATTTCAGCTGGTCATCTTTGTTGTATTTCCTGTTTCCAAGCATTTTCAATGGGTAAAAGTCAGGACTGCAGGCAGGCCAGTTTAGCACTCAGACTCTTTTACGAAGGCGCCATGCTGTTGTAGTACGTTTGCAAGGCCTTCCCTGAAAAAGACGTCATATACTTGACAGCGTATGTTGCTCCAAAACCTGTAAATGTCATTCAGTATTAATGGTGGCTTAACACTATTGTACTAATGCACTCCCATACCATCACGGATGCAGACTGTTGAATTTTTCAAGTTTTTCAGACCTCTCCGGCATTGTTCCCCTGAAGGTGCTCCTACAGCTTCCTCCTGTAGCTGTCCTTGCCTCTCTTTATCTACCTTTTCAACTCCCTCTGCACCCTCAGCTCATTTTAGTCCCCAAATCTAAAAATCCTCCTCTTGTCATTCAGTAGGGCTTTTAGTTCAACCAGGGTTTGTTTTTTCTGGGTCGACATCAACCACTGTGAAACCACAGTGTAAAGGAGCTCCCACGCTACTGTAGCAGCAACTGTAGGAAAGTTCTTACTATGCTATTAGAAAATCAGAACATATGTTAGATGTGACCCTTATGTTTTGAAGAGCAGCAATTTTTCAACTGAACTGAAATATTTGCCTGCTATCCAGGCAGTAGATTTAACCAACTACGTGGTCATTCAGACATTGTCCAACTAGAAACCAAATGAAAGCATACAAAATTATGGAGGCATACAACTTTTTTGTTAGGGGTTTGGTCCACCACCTTGGTACCAAGATGCTCCGGGACCACTGTCATCTCATTTTTGCTCGCGTGCCTAGCTTTTATTGTCCTGTGGATTAGCCTAGCAACAAACTTTCAGTGATGCAGTGCTGAATGTTTACGTTTATGTTACAGTTATTTGCCAGGTTAACCAAAGGACTGGAGAAACGCCGCTAAAGATGTGGATCATCGCAAAACAATACATGCACGTCATTTATGTTCACCTGTTTTATGTAACACTTTTCATGCCAATTTAATTGTGCTTCCTATGCAGAAAGCCCTCCATCTACAAACGTGCCACAACAAAAGAGTTATATGACAGCATATGCAAACAACCTACTAGGGTTCTGTCCAGTCACAAAGTGTAGTCCCTCCTTTTCCATAATCTGAAATGTCGGGTTTTGTGAAATGTCGTTGCGTTTTCTGAAATGTTACTGTCTTTTGGAACATGCTTTTGTGTTTTTTGAAATGTTGTTTTTGTGAAGTGTGTTTTGTGAAATGTTGCATGTCCTAAAATATTGCTGTGCTTGGTGAAAGGTTGTCATGTTTTGGGAAATGTCATGTTTTTTGAGATGTGTTTTGTGAAAAGTTGTTTATATGCATTTGGAAAGTAAGACTGCAGTCACTGATGATTTGTAATACATAAAGTTTCAGTTTCATCCCAACTGGAAATACTCCTCATAACACCAGGGTTCTGTCCAACCACAAACTGTTAGGGTTTGTTTTTTGTCTTCTCCCAGTGTTTTCTCTTTCCGTTTTTCCCTAGCGTTATTTGTCTGTTTGATTGTCTCCCTCTGTCTGAGACTGGGCGGGTCTTCCTCGTGCACCACTGGCCCTGCCTAATTACCTGCACACGTGAGGTGTGTTAGAGCCTGAGTGCTGGCAGTACTTAGGAGAGGCTTTCTGGACTTGTGACTGCCCATTCCTTCTTCTCAGCTTTTGTCCAGGAGTTTCCTGTGGATTATTTTTGTTATATTTTGGACTCTATGCTATGAGAACTTTGTTCTCTGTTTTAGTGTTCTTCAGCCCTGTTTGGTGTGCCTCTCAGCCTCAGTTCTCCAGTGTAGTTTCTTTTGCTATTCCACTCAGTTTGAGTGCGCTTTTGGTTATTCCCTTTTTGTAAATAAATTGATTTCGTTTTCTGGCAATTGTCCTCGTATTGGTCTGCTCATTTGAGTCCTGAAATAAATGTATTTTATGGCTAAGCCTTAACACAAACAAGTGTGGTACTTCCTTTGCCATAATCTGAAACGGTGTGGTGTTTTCTGAAATGTCATTGTGTCATTTTTTTATGTTTGTATTTGCTAGTGGTGTGTTTTGTAAAATATTTGGGTTTTTTTGTGAAATGTTCTGTGAATTATTGTGTGTTGTGAAATGTGTTTTGTGAAACGTTTGTCACAATATATTTGGTTCTTACCCGCTGCCATTGTTTCCTCATCTGCTCACCAGTGCCCTCAGTCTTATTCCACTCTCAGCCACGCCCACCTGCCTGCTCACCTGATCACACACCTGAGAGTCATAGCAATCAGTGCAGTATATAAGCTGCTCTGCCATACTCACTCTCGGCCAGACTGTCATTGCTCTATTGCAAGCCACACCAAACAGGCAGGATGAGCAGACTCTATTTCCTGAAGAGGCTCAGATCTTTCAACGTGTGCAGCAAGATGTTGGAGATTTTTTACTAGTGTGTTGTTGCCAGTGCAATCTTCTTTGCTGCAGTGTGCTGGGGGAGCAGCATCGGAGCTGGCAACACCAACAGACTGAACAAACTGATCAGGAAGGCCGGCTCCATGTTTGGCTGTGAATTAGACACTTTTGAGGAGGAGGACACTGCACAGACTGTTATCTATCATTTATAACCCTGAACAGCGGAGCTCCTTCTCCAATAGACTGCTCCAGCTCCACTGTCACAAGGACTGCTTTAGCAAATCATTCCTGCTACGAGCCATCACACTGTACAATAGCAACTTAAACAGTTAATCTCCACCAATCTCACAGACTCCGGTAGTCAATGTTTACATATTATTTGCACTACTGCAAAACTGCACATTACTGTTTATTGTTTACATTTATTTATCACTCGCAACTTGCACATATTTTTTTCTGGTACATAGTTTTTAGCTCTGGCTCTCTCTCTCCCTCTCACTCTAAGAACTGTCGTTATTCTTTGTTCATATACTTAGTTGTATTGTATAATATATTATATTATAATATATATTATATAATGTGTATTATATATCATAATACATATTATATAACTATATACTTAGTGATATTTTTAACATTTTGCTATTATTCTGTGTTTATATACTTAGTGACATACAGAATTCAGTTCAGAACTGAAGCTCAACGATGGATCTATGGATGGATCAGCCTCAAATGCAGTATCTGTGCGTTTTGCTGCGTTTCATGTTGCTTTAGTGTTTACTTTGCTGATTGGCCTGCTGACTTTGGTGTTAATTCATTCTAGCACTAATGTGGTTTGCATCTACTGTAGACCCGCACAATGGAGCAAGGCTGGAGTATTTAATATTGAAGCACAATCAAGAGAAACTGTGTGAATGTTAAGCCTCACTTGAAGCCAATTAAAGAACAAGAGTAGTATCTTAGGTCTGGGAAACAGTTTTTTTTTCTTATATTGCTTTTTGTGTAGTCTCACTTAGCCAGACTTGATGTCTCCACACTTTATACTGCAACACAAGCCCCCTCTACTACATGCCTTGTCAGTGTGTGCGTCTTTTGCTGCTGTATGTAAATGTACCTGATCGGAATACTCTGTGATACGCTGATGCCATCAGGGCCTGTTGCCTCCTTGGCCTTCATCTTCCTTAGCTCCTTCCTCACCTGATCTGCTGTTATGGAGAGGCTGGGGGTGGCTCCTGTTGAGCGATGTGGGGAGAGGAGTATGTCCCCTGTAATTCAACATCACAGTTTATCACCATGGCAACAAATGCCAAAATGCCATTTCTGTCCATACAGATGTTTTGCTCAGATCCATCTCCTCTGCTTCAGTTCCTTTTGTACTGCCATCATTTCATCATGTCTCCCCATTCTCTTAGCAGATTCAGTGTATGAAAAACTCTTTTCTTTTCTCATCTTATTCAATTTTATCTCCTTTTAATTCAGCTTGTTGATTTTGCACACTTTGCTTGCTCCTCATCTTTGCACTTGTCCCTGCAGCAATAATCCTTTCTACATCCTCTGACTCCCCCTACAAACTGCTGTAGTTTTTTTCCTTTTTCAGGTTTCATTCCATATACTGAGTTGTACATTCAATCTTCTAATAAATCCTCTGAAAAGCACATAATTCTGTGCCTTACATGTCCAGCCTCTAAAAGAAGTCAAAAAGTTGTAATACACTGCTGTGCCACACTGCTTTACTTTTGGCAATGTACAATAAGCAATTAACTGGCAGCTGAATGTAGACTCTCTCTCTGTCTCTCTCTCTCTCTCTCTCTCTCTCTCTCTCTCTCTCTCTCTCTCTCTCTCTCTCTCTCACACTCACACACACACACACACACACACACTCTCACACAACTGACAAGCAAGCAAAGCAGCATGTGGTGGGTAGACAGTGAGACACACAGGCAGGCAGACAGGTTTGTGGAGGAACCTCCCTCCAGCGGGTATGCTGTCTAACAGGTTTGTGACGTTAACATTGCGCTCAGAAAACAGCACAACACTTTGTGATCCGACGGTTTCAACGAAAAAGTCAGCAGAAAGAAGTTTAGTTTTAAGTAGTATTGGTGCCTCCATGTTTCTAAAAATCTAGGAGATCAGTGTGTTTTCTCTTGGAAAGCTGCAAGCTGCAATCTGCAGCCAAGTAACCAGGCAACAGTGCTGGACAGGTGAGTGTTACAGGCTCGTCCTCTTCATACTCAGGCATCTGGATAGAAGTGTTGGAATAGTTTCCACAGAAGTCCATCCGTATCATTTTCTGTGTAGCTTTTTTTTTGCTTCAATGGCAGCCTTGTCAGCAATGTGGATTACCATGCTGTCCCTGCTCCAGCTGGCCCACTGCTCTGTCACCTACAGACACACTCCAGGTAAACCACACCTCTTCTTGCTCACAGTCGATCAAAGAAAAAACAGTCATTACATGGTTTTTGTATCTCATTATTAAAACTTTGCCCAATTATTATTATTATTATTAATATTGTGACAATATTTGATATTTAATTAACCACACAAGTTAACCACTTTTGAATGTGTGAAGGTTCTGACTATGAGGTGTCATTAGAATGTGAAAAAACAATACAAAATAAATACTTTTTTATTTGAATTTCATTTATAGTTCATTTTTGTAAAATAAATGTATCAAAACATTCTTAATTAAAGGTTGAAATGTTCACTTTCTGTGTGATGTACCATACGTAGTATCATGCAACACAACAAATCTCATGAAAAGACTGATACCAACTTTGTTGATCTCTCAGTACTGTCTGATTTATCTATGTGATCTGTTGCACTCCATCCCAAATTCTTTAGTTCTTACTGAAAACATACATTTTTGAATATGACAAACAATTGCTCAGTAATTTCCTTAAACAGCCAGTCAAGCAAACATTACTCAAGAAGGACAATATTGTGCATTTGTGGAGGACTATTTTCAGCAGTGGATTAATACACATTTGAGGCTCTTGCGAGTGTTTCTGGCAACAAACCATTTTATGTGGGACTCTGTGTGTGTGTGTGTGTGTGTGCGTGTGTGTGTGTGTGGGGGGGGTCATTGTTGATTCGGCCTTGATCAGAAAATTACAGGCTTTATATTTTAAAGTTGGAAGGCAAAGAACTTTGAGAATCTTTCAGCTGAAGTACAGAGCCAAGACAAACCAGTGAAAATTATTTCTGCACTGGGAACAGTCCATGGGAGATGTACTGTCGTCACTCATTGTGTGCTCTATGGGGGTATATGGCCTGTGTTCTGCAGGAGATCCAGTGTTGGTGGATGAGCAGTCAGCAACCTCCTTCCTGTCCCGCTCCCTGCTCTATAACAGCTGGGACCTTGAGCTGGTGGTGTCTGACAATCTGGAGAGGGAGTGTGTGGAAGAGAATTGCAACTATGAGGAGGCAAGAGAGGTGTTTGAGGACGACACTCAGACGGTAATCCTACTAGTGGTGACTGTCTCTCTACCCTCCTGAGTTAAATTTTGTGTGCTAATTGTGTGAACAGTGACAATCATTTTTTTTTTTTTTGAAGGCTGCTAGAAATCATAAACAGAATGTTTTTTTAGTTTCATAATCACTGCATCATTGCATTTGTAGTCTTAGAGTAGACAAAAACATTATTGTCCATTTACTTGAACAATTAATAACCAGAACTTTATCTAAACATACTTGAGAAAGAATTTTTGAGAAAATGACTCTAATGCATGTCCACGTTGGCTTAAATTAAATGTTCTGTGGTAGCTGCTTGATGTTTCAGTTCTTCTATTTGCAGCTACTTCACTAAATCTTCTTTTGTTTCCACTTTAAGAACTTATTTTGGACCAACTATGTCAACAGTCAAGGTAAAAAAGGAATATTATCCATTGCCGTAGTTTACAGGCCTTGGTGTTGGGCTCATTCAGTAGAATGCGGTGCTTTCACATTGAAAATACATGTGTAACAATGAATATATTATTATAATTAACATTATAATTAGCATTGTTTCTGTATTGCTAATATTTTATTTATCGTATCTGCTTAGTTAAAGGTACACTCATTTGGGGATGCAAAAGAATGGAACATAGTGTCAGAGTGTATCTTTGATTATTTAGAGCATCTCAAGTCATTTCAAAATAGGCTGTACTTTATAATCAAATGCTTAGTGAAATAATAGCCAAATATAGTCCTTACTACAGAAAAAACTGTAATGTGTGCATGCTTACTTCTTCTGCAAACTTGTATTGTATCTGGACAGAAATGACAGCAACAGCTCAGAGTTCGCTGTTCAGCAGGTGTCATATTAGTACTGTAAGGAGCACCACTGATGACCGAGGCTCATTAGAACAACAGAGGACAGATTGAAGTCATCACTGTAGTGATTCGTGACTGCCATGCTGACTGACTGGTATGAGAACTGCTTAAGAAACAATGGTGTGATGTTAATGATGTTTGTCTTTGAAGAGTACACACCCGGAGTGGATGTGTCAGGGCTGGTGGCAGGGATCCTGGCTGTCCTAGTGTCTGCTGCTATTGCAACTGTGCTGGGAATCTATTGCTACAAAGCCAAGATGAAGGGTGGACAGAGGTCAGCCCAGTAAGTTTACTCTGAAGTCCAGCTAACCAAGGGGTGTGAAATTTAATGAAGTAAATGGTAAATGGACTTTATTTGTATAGTGTTTCTCTAGTCTGAAGACCACTCAAAGTGCTTTTTGGTCTTCAGTCCATCAGGCCTTGTATTCCTTTGAGTGCATTTTCTGTATCTATGCTGTTCTAGAACTCCAGTGAGAATGGCAGCAGATGGTCGTCCAGCCCCGGAGTCTGTGCCCCTTGCTGGGATCATTGCCCCAGGTCTACCCAGCTACAGTGAGGTTCTGTACCGCAGTGGGCAGCATGATGCCCCACCACCTCCATATTCAGGGTGAGTGGATGCGTCAGTATGCACATGCACCTTACCTTCCATGGATCCAGCCAAACACCTACAAAAAGAAGGATACAGGTGTGGACCTGACAAAAAATTTACAAAAAGTACTGTAAATATACATTTTATAACTAACTTTCTAACAAAGAAACAAATTTCATGACAGGTTGGATTTTTCAAGTAATAAATGCAATTATGTTTATTTCAATTAAAGAGAAGTACCTAGATATTCAACACCTTACCACTCCATATCTCCACCATCATCTCCACACCATGTTGCATCATCAAACATTTAATTGAGTCTGAAAACCTTCAAAGCAACATATGCTTCATATTTCAATATGTATATCAACATAATCACACCACAGAGTATCGGGACTACAGACGAAAGCAGAGAATAAAAAACTGATTCTTGACCAGCACTTTAGGAATGAATCACTTCATGATGTGGAAAATTCTCAAAATAACTGTAACAAATACATAGCTGTATGCCCCTGAATGTTTTTTTTAAAAACCCAAAACAATTAAACTACATCACAACAACACTTAACCACACAAGACTTTTCTTGTCTTTCAAAGTATTTTGTATGTCAGTTACAACAAATCCATAACGCAATTTTAAAAACATTTAATAAATTGATGTTTACAAAATGTAATCATGCTGCCTTGAAAACAAATGTTGTCCTAACGACATATGGTTTATAATCTTAAACGACAAACATGCTTTGGCTGTCTTATTAATTTTAAAACCAATTTGGATTTGAATACTCATTAAGCCTACACTGAAGCAATATTTGAGCTGGCAAACCACCTGATTCAGGATGCAGCCATAGGATCCACAACTCTTGTCACTTTGTTGAAAAATGGATGGCATGGAGGCGGTTG
The DNA here is from genome assembly GCF_051107435.1 of Chaetodon auriga. Classification (NCBI taxonomy): domain Eukaryota; kingdom Metazoa; phylum Chordata; class Actinopteri; order Chaetodontiformes; family Chaetodontidae; genus Chaetodon; species Chaetodon auriga. Next base: position 23,498,154 of record NC_135089.1, read on the forward strand.
AACAGTCCTTCAGAATGGTGCATAATTGAACAAAGACTTCTAAATGGCAAAGACCTGATAAGGGTTGGGTCTAGGTCATTTGGGATACATCTACAGTTTTCTATGCAGTGGTCTGCTGAGGCTGTGGAAGCTCTGAGAGGGACAGGAAAAGACTAAACAGGGGAGCTGGCTTTGTACTGGACTGCCTCTGGACACCATCGAAGAAGTGGGTGAGAGGAGGATGTTAGCCAAGCTGACATTGATCATGGAGAACCCATATCACCCCCTGCATGAGACGGTGGGGGGCTTAAGCAGCTCCTTCAGTAACAGACTGTTGCATCCAGTCTGTAAGAAAGAACGCTACCGCAGGTCCTTCATCCCAACAGCTGTCAGACTTTTTAACTCCAGCATCATGTAATGTAACAATGTGTTCATGCTGTCTTTCTACATCATAAACCTGTCTTTGGTTTGCACTACTGTCATCAAGGCTAATAATGCACTGGTCACATTTATCCATTTCACCTAGTGCAACTGTTACATTTCTAAGTTGTATACTTCTCTTAACTGTGCAATAACACTATTTATTATCCATATTAGCAACTGTATTCTTATAAACTGTATATATTGTGCATAAACATAGACCCAGTATTTCCCAAGTGAAATAGTATTTTTCTCAGGTGCAATAGTATTCTCAAGTGCAATGCCACATATGTCATGTCAGTTGTTTTTCTCAATAAGACTACTAGCAACAGTACTTTTTTATGGCAGAAGGATTCTTTGGCATTTTCCATTTTTTAATAATCTGTACAAATGTAAATGAAAAAAATTGTAGATTTAGCGGTTTAGTAACTTCTGGAGAAAGCTAGAGGAGCCCTTACTGGGGGGGGGGGGGGGTTAGTTGTTACTGCTTGGAGGAATTATCTGCCTTTTTTTTTCATTTCAACCAAACACATCAGCAGCTAATCTCACAGCATGCTGCATCCCTCTCTTTTTGAAGACTCTTTCTAGGAACAAAAACACAGACTGTTTCACCCTCATGGACCATGCTACAAACCTCACAAAGATCTTTTCTTGCTTTGACCACAGGGGTGCGCCATCAGAGGCTGCTGATCCAGGAGACAACGAATGAGAGGGCTGGCAGAGCCTCTTCATTAAGGTTGATAGGCACTGGTTAGAACTTATGCATGTTTTTTATGTGCTATATTTATGAGTGAAGTTACCACACAATCGCAGAATGGACACTATTAACAGTATGATCAAAGTATGGCCAAAGTAGTATGTCCACTACAGGCGATCCTTTAAAGTGGACACAGCTGAGGGTGGGTACGATTTTTGAGGTTGAACTGTCCACCCAACTATGTTGTGTGTGTTAGGTGATTCTGTGCAGAGCAAAAGAAGACAATCTATTCTTATATAATATTGATTCTTCAAGAAAACACAGACATGTTTTATATAATAAATCCCATAACAATTACAAGGCTCCAGTCATTTTATTCATCCATTGTAACTTGTCAATGCAGTAGAGACAAGTCCATGTGCATACATTGAACTCAGGAGCATGCCATCACATAATTCTTTATATTGCATGTTGCAACTTATGTGTTTGTTATTTATTACCACAGTTTATCATAAAACTACCGCTGGCTACAGAAGCAGAGCTCTTCCACCAGACTCAGGTTTTACTATCTTCCACAGTGATACATCACTCCGCGCTGCTGTGCGTGACAAATTGTGTGTGTCTGTGTGTGTATGAGCGAGGGAGGGAAGGAGAGGATGAACGCTAGCCCAGTCATTCCTCTTAAAAATGGCGTCTTGTGATCAAAACGAGCGAAAATAGCTTTACTGTATAGTGAGTGAGCAGCAGGGGAGCAGTTGTCGGCGCTGGATCAATGTGAATGTTGTTTCGCTTATCAAAGCTGCCAAGGAACGTGGGGCATCTGTTCTACGGCCCATCAGGCTAACACAGGAGACAATAGACAGTGAAATATATGGGGGAGAAGAGAGGAGGGAGGAGGTGCTCCTGGCTGCTGTGACCCCCTCCCCTCCTCCCTCTCTGGCTCCCTCTCCTCCTTCCATTCCTCCCAGTCTACAGGCTCGTCAAGCGGAGAAATAAACAGAAGCGAGCGCAGAGAAGACAAGACATTCCTCCCTCCCCTCCCCCTCGCTATCTGCCCATCTTCATCCAGCCCTTTCTTTCATGGAGAGGAATTATCCCGCTGCTGGCTTCGGAGATCTAGGGGCTGGGACGGGATGGAGTTACGACAGATCAGCCAAAGCAAGGTAAGCTTTGGTAGGCAAAGCATGGGCACCAATATGCTCTCCTTGATGCACCAGTGTACGTCAATTGGCTCTAACAATACCATGGGCACAGCGCTGCCTGCGCCTCTGCATTCAGCCAGGCTACATGGTGCTGCTACATGGCCACCAGCCTTAGGTACAGCCAGCCGTATTGTGATTCGGGGGAGGGGAGGGGTATGGGGGCTGTCTCCAAAATGCATGGAATGCCATGGAAGGTTAATAGTGATACGGATTCATAGCTGAGGGGAAAAACGAAGGGGGATGGGTTGCTGGAAGTCGAGTCTGTTATTTAAAAAAAAAAAAAAAAGAGAGTACACATCTAGCTCCAGCGATGCATTGTCTCCGCTGCAGCTTTGTCTTGCTTTTGACTTAACAAATGCATGACAGGGGCTCTCGGAGGTTGGTAGGCAAGGTTGGTTGGTAAAGTGCTAATTGACTCCAGCCTACAAATCAAAGCAATGCGATGCGTAGAGCTGCTGCCTTCTGTTTAGCAGCGGGAAACAAGCCCCGAAATTCATTAAATGGGATAACAAACAAACAAACAAACAAACAAACAAACAAACAAACAACAACAAAGAAGCAACTTTTGAAATTATGTGTGAAATACACAGCAATCTGTTCTAACCAAGTTTGATACGAAATAAAAGTCTTTATTCAAAGATGGTGAAACGAAAACAAAACTGGTACCGCAGCTAATAACGTCAACAGCTACTTCATTAATTTATTCACAAAAATGTGTGAAATATGGCTGATGCTATGAAATAAGTTGCTGGGCTCTAACATCAAAGGTGACATTCTCCCTTATTAGTAAACAGTCCTATACAAGAATGTCACATGACTGACAAACGTGCCCTGACTGTCACCGAATTAACCGTAGGCTAATTTAAGTTAACGTTTGTAACGTAACGCTGATTGACGTTAGCTACTGCTGTGTTAACACTGGGTCGCTTTCAGTCCAGTCAGGCTATATTTCTAGTTTCCTTCCTCTGACTGCATTTATGCAGCATTCAGCTGCAGCCAGTTCAATTGTATGCCCATCAAACATGGCAAGACAGCCTGCTTGAGGCTCCAACAAACGTTAGCAGTCAGGCTAATTGTCAAATAAGACAGGTTACGGCATCTTAAATGCCAGCAAGCTCCAAAGGTCTGACCATCTGGCTCGGTGTGTCTCAGCTGCCACTGTTAAGGAATGACAGACGAAGGGGGTTTCCTTCCACGTCAGTGTCGTGTATAGGAATTGCGGCCTCAAGCCATGCTAAACTCTGCTAGCTCATGTTAGCATTGCTCCACGTTAGCGGTCGCCTTGACAACCCCATCAGTCTTCCGTCAGACTCCATGAGTTCCATCTCTGGAACAAATGCTAATTTAGTTGGGTGCATGGTGTTTTTCTTCATAAAATTTGTTCAAATGTACAGTAAATGATTTAATTTTCTCCTCCTGCCCTGGTTGAAGGTGAGCTCAGATGCTGTTAAAATGTGTATATTCTTGCTTTCAGTTGGACATGCCTACATAGTTGCTTCACTTGGCTCGGACAGTAATAAATCTTTTTCATAAGAAAATAATCAGTCACTTGATTGATTAATTTAGGAGCTTGTTTCTATATGTATGTATGTGTGTGTATACACACACACACATACATACATAAGCATATATAAACAAGCTGCTTATGTATGTATGTATGTATGTATATGTGTACACACACACACACACACACACACATATATATATATATATATATATAGAGCCTGGCCAAAAAAATAAAAAAATAGTCGCCACCTGGATTTAACAGATAAAATGATGCACCCATCATGCCTCGTGCCTGCTGTACAAGCCTGGTCAGGTCTAGGTTCAGCGACATTATGTGCCCAAAGAATGGGGTCTAATGATTACCTGAATATACTGAATGACCAGGTTATTCCATCTATGGATTTCTTTCTTCCCTGATGGCATATTCCAAGATGACAATGCCAGGATTCATTGGGCTCACATTGTGAAAGAGTGGTTCAGGGAGCATGAGACATCATTTTTACACATGGATTGGCCACCAAAGAGTCCAGACCTTAACCCAATTGAGAATCTTTGGGATGTGCTGGTAAAGGCTTTGCACAGTGATCCGACTTTCCCATCAGCAATAGATCAAAAGATCTTGGTGAAAAATTAATGCAACACTGGATGGAAATAAAATAGAATGTGATAGAATGTGTGACCTTTTTTTTGGTGTCAACTTTTTTTTTGGCAGGGCTGTATATATATACTCTCACGTGCATGTGCGTGATTAAGCAGCTTGTTAAGATTGTGAAGTGCATATTTATCAACTTCCCCAGATCTGCAAAAACACTTCTGGGTATAGCCTTGCAAGCATTTGAAGCAGACAGCTGCAAATCTGGAATTAGCAAAAATCTGTATTATATTTAATTCATAAAGATCTTTTCACACACTCATATATCTGTACAAATGTACATAGGCATAGTTGTTTTTTCTATTCTGTATCTTGCAAACTTTTATATTTTTATTTTGACCTCTGTATGCCACTGTGCTTGCTTTTTGTAACCTGCTTGCTGTAATGACCAAAATTTCAATATCAATAAAGTCTTATCTTATCCAAGCAAATATAAGCAGAAAAGGAAAAGGCTTATATATATATACACATATATACATATACACAGAACTGCTGTGTCACTGCTGTAACAAAATGTAATCATTCTGGTCATGTTTGATCATTATGTTGTCGCCATCAAAGTGAAGAAAAGCCTTTTTATTGGTGAAGGCAATGGCAATCATTTTGTGGTCCAGGGAGAAAAAAATGTAGATTTAGTGGTTTAATAAGCTACAGGAACCTTTCGTGGTTGAGCAAGCAGTAGTTGTTAGGTCTGCTCCTTACAAAATTTTTTTTTTTTTTTTTTTTTTCAACTTGAACGGGGGGGGGGGGGGGGGGGCCTCATGTCTTTCCATATGAATTTCATGGAATACAGACATGTGGATAAAATACAAAGAACAAAGAGACAACTCCAATAAACTTTACACAACTGAAGAAAATAATGAACAAACAATTAAATGACACTAAAAAATAGGGGACATATCACATCATATCATATTGTTCAAAATAATACTGGTTTAATTTTAAATATGATTCAACAAAAATTGGATCCTGATAATGGAATTGTTCAGACTTGTTGACATAATGACATCATATCTTTACGCACAGCACACAAGCATGGTTGAAAGTGAAAGTAACATTGCTCCAAGGTGGAAGAGTTAGTTCCAAACAATTCTTCAAACATAATCATGACTTTTTCATATTTACCCATTGTAACTGGAATTCTGAAATGCCTGTTCCAGTCGAACTCCATCCAATCTTTTCACTATCCAGATTTTCATTCTTATTATTGTGCAATGCCATATAGAATCTTGAAATAATTCATTTCTTCAGCTTTTCCTCTTACATCTTGTGAAAGCTGTTCTGTATTTGTGGGTTCCCTTAACAGGTTTTCCCAGTCCTTGTTTTTCTGAAAATAATGTCTGACTTGTAGAAATTTAAAATGATAGTGGGCAGGTAAGTAACATTCTCGAATGAGTTTTAGTATTTGTCCATAAACTATTTGATCAGTATACACCAGCCCCTTGTTCATCCATTTCTTAAAGCCAGTATCAGTGTGAAATGATGAAATTCTGGATTTATTGCAGTTGTGGTAACTTTTGATATTGAATTAGAAATGTTTTGCTTATTATTTTAGACAATACTTTCCATGTTTTATTAGCCCATTCCTTTTCCATGTTGATTTTTTGTCCCATTCTTTCTGGGTGGTAGAGAACTTGTGGCACTGTTCCATTCCCACTCACATTGAATCTATAGTACATCTTCTGTTATCAGTGAAATTATTGTGTTCAGTTGTGCTGCCCACTAATAATTTTGCAAATTAGGTAGATTTAGACCTGCTATTTCAATTATTATTTAGACCATTTTGAAATGATTAATGGAAGTGATTGAAACATGAAAAGCAGACGTGGCAGTATATTCATTCACTATTTATCATACATATATTATGTCCTATCTTATTTTATATTATTAATATGATTCCTACTCTACCCATGAATGTCAGAGGTAAAAGCTCCCACTTTTAAACTTTCTCCATTATCAGTTTTTCATGGTTACCTGAAAATAATTGGAATGTTAGGGGTGTTATTGTCACTGCTAAATATTTAAACCCTTTCTTGGTCCACTGACCCTAACCCTAACCTACCCTTTTGCCCAGAGAGCTTTATTACACTAGATTTTGTTTCATTTGTTAAGAAGCTTAAGATTTTTCCTTATTGATTAATATCCTTCAGCAGAGCAGGTATGGCCAATGGTTTGCTATTGAATGCTACTATATCATCTGCAAACAGTGGTATTTTGTGTCCTTTGTGTCCATCATTAGTTATTCCACATCATCAGTTATCAGATATATCTTTATTATGCCTTATAGTACTCTGACAGCAGTTCAGTACTAATAGCATAAAAAATGTAACAAAACAGTCCCATTGTCTAACCCCTCTTTTAAGAGGGAAAAAATCTAAGTAACACTCCGATACATGATTTTGGATTGTTAAAAACAGCTTTTATCTACTTAATAAGAGTATTTTTTTTTCTTTTTGCTTTGTGCAATAATATTAGTGGTATGATTTAAGGGGTCGAGCAAAAAAACAAGGAGTGAACCCAAAGGTGCAGACTTAACAAAACAAATAGGCTGAGCGGAGACAGTCCAAGTGATTTATTTCGAAGGCGAAGGCGATATCCCTCTGGAGATCAGTGGCGAAGGCAATATCCCTCCAGAGGCCGTCGGTGGAGGGGAAGGCGATATCCCTCTGGAGAACAGTGGCGAAGGCGATATCCCTCCGGAGGCTGTCGGCGGAGGCGATACCCCTCTGGAGAACAGCGGTGAAGGCGATATCCCTCCGGAGGCTGTCTGCGGAGGCGAAGGTGATATCCCTCTGGAGACCGTCTGCGCTTCTGCTTCTGGAGGTGGGCCCCTCTTGGACTGGAGGCAGCTGAGAGGAGTGCTGCCTGGGAGCCAGTGACGGGGCATCTGGAGCAGGAGGTGGCTGTTGCTGCGGCTCTGGCTCGGTGGGTGGCTGCAGCTGTGGCTGTGGCTCTGGCTGCAGCTGCGGCTGGGTGGGTGGCTGCGGCTGCAGCTGCAGCTGCGGCTCTGGCTCTGGCTCAGTGGGTGGCTGCAGCTCTGGCTGTGGCTCTGGCTGTGGCTCTGTCTCGGTGGGTGGCTGCGGCTGTGGCTGTGGCTGTGGCTGTGGCTGTGGCTCTGGCTGTGGTTCTGGCTGTGGCTCTGGCTCTGGCTTCGGTTGCGGCTCTGGCTTGGTGGGTGGCTGCCGCTCTGGCTGAAGCTTGGGCTGTGGCTGTGGCTCTAGCTGTGGCTTGGCAGGTGGCTGCGGCTGCGGCTCTGTGTGAAGCTTGGGCTCTGGCTGTGGCTCAGGCCCATGTTCTGGCTGTGGCTTGGTGGGTGGCTGCGGCTGCGGCTGCGGCTGCGGCTGCGGCTGCGGCTGAAGCTTGGGCTGGTAGCTGGGAGCCTGGGGCTGAGGCTGAAGCTTGGGCTGGTAGCTGGGAACCTGGGACTGAGGCAGAAGCTTGGGCTGGTAGCTGGGAGCCTGGGACTGAGACTGAAGCTTGAGCTGGTAGCTGGGACCCTGGGGCTGAGGCTGAAGCTTGGGCTGGTAGCTGGGAGCTTGGGGCTGAGGCTGAAGCTTGGGCTGGTAGCTGGGAACCTGGGGCTGATGCTTGGACTTGGGCTGGTAGCTAGGAGCCTGGGGCTGAGGCTGAAGCTTGGGCTGGTAGCTGGGAACCTCAGGCTGAGGCTGAAGCTTGGGCTGGTGGCTGGGAACCTGGGGCTGAAGCTTGGGCTTGGGCTGGTAGTTGGGAACCTGGGGCTGAGGCTGAAGCTTGGGCTGGTGTGCGGCCTGATGTCTGCAGACCCCCTTCCTTCCTGTGGGGGTCATCTTGATGGCCAGTCATGTCCCCCAGAATGGAGACCTCTGGGCCTCTGGCAGGAAGCTTGCCAATTCCAAAACAGAACATGGCTGGAGGAGCGAAAGCTAGCTAACTCCTTGGCTGTAGTCAGCAAGCCGCTAACAGGCCTGCAGCTAGCTGACTCATGGACTGGAGCTGGCAGGGAGCTAGCAGGCCAGTGGCTAGTCGACTCATGGACTGGAATTGGCAAGGGGCTAGCAGGACTGGGACCCGCCGACTCATGGACTAGAATTGGCAGGGAGCTAACAGGCCGGTCGCTAGCTGACTCATGGACTGGGATTGGCAGGGAGCCAACAGGCCGGTGGCTAGCCAACTCATGGACTGGGACTGGCAGGGAACTAGCAGGCCGGTGGCTAGCTGACTCATGGACTGGCAAGCAAGGAGCTAGCGGGACTGGGACCTGCCGACTCAGGAGCTGGAGTTGATGGGAGGCTAGCAGGCTTGGGGTCTAAAAGCTTGGGAACTGAGACTGCTGAATCGCAACCTGACTGTCTCTACAGCATGGCTCTAATGGTTTCCATTAAGCACAACAGATCTGGCACGTTAGGAAGATTCCAAAACCAGACTTGGCTATAGATAAGGGTCTCTAAAGAGGTTAAAGCCGCCATCCTTCCCTGAGTGTCCAGGGAACCACCGCAACCACAATAATTTAAATAAATCGCAAGGGTATCAAGATCCTTCACCTCCTTCAACCAGGAAAAAAGGTCTGCTGGGTTCAATTCTGGTGGCATCATTCTGTTATGATTTAAGAGTCACAGGGAACAAGGAAAACCACACACACAAGGGATGGTGCCACAAAGACAAAGGAAATACACAGACTTAAATAGACAGGGGACAAAGGGCTCAGGTCAACACAATCACACAGTCACACAGGTGGAAAAAAATACAGGAAGCAAAGTAAACTAAGACACATGAAGGATGGCTACCAAAATAAAACAGGAACTAACCACAAAATAGTCTAGATCCTAACAATTAGTTAATATTTTCAGGTCATTGCATAACAGGTTAATTGATCCCTCGCACTTCATTGGATCTTTCCTCTCTTTATGTGACACAGAGATAACGCCTTTAGGCCATGTTTATAGAGGATCGCCTTTTGATAGCGTATTTATTTAGGACTTTCACTAGTATTGGTGTAAGCTGTTCTGCAAAATTCTGGTGAATTTATTATTTTTCAAAGATTATATAGTTTTCACAACTTCCTGTTGAATTATTTGTTTTGTCATATCGAGTGCCTCTCCTCTGTCAGTAATGGTAAATGTATTTTTGAAACTAAGTATTTGTTTTCATTCCTTACTGAGGTTTAGTCTGCACAGAGATCTTTAAAATAAGATGATTACATGTCAAACATTCCTCACATTTTAGATGTATCTTTGCCACCATTCTACTTGATTGGGCCTTTTATTGTTGGAATGTTAGTAAATGGCTTGCTCTGTCACCCATTTGGTAATATCCCTGGTTTGAGATGTGTAAAGCTCTGTGAAGCCTTTTGCATTAAGAGTTAATTCCAAGAGGATTTCTTTGTTGGATGTCGTTTTGTGTTTATTCTCCAAAATCTCAATTTTCTCTCAAAGTTCCTTCTGTTTTTATTTTTATTTTTCAGTCTAGAGGATATTTCAAACATTTTTCAATCATTATCATTGTGCCTCCCCCTTACTGACTATTACATTTTCCAAGGTTTCAAAAAAGGTATCATTATCTTCATTCTGTTTACAATAGCCATAACAGTAGTGTCTTATTGTGCCAACTACAGTATCCTAACCAGATCTTCCTTCTATATTCCGTATTAAAGACTTAATTGGGTGGTTTAGGCCATGCACATTATAAGATCCAAATATTACCTTACCCATCCTTTCTTTATTTTTATTTTACCATCAAATACCAATAGGCCTATGTAGTTGATAGACCAGCTATGAATAGACCAGCTTAACCCATTCCTAATACTGCCATGTGTCAAATGTACTCATTCTTTTCCAAAACTAGCAGCTTCTAGGTAAATATCAGCTAATCACAAATTCACATTCACTTTTTCAGCTTACACAGACTAAAAAACAACCAACCACCCAACCAAGCAAACAGATGGAAAAAAAAACTGTCAAAACCTTATTGCCACATGACCATCTTCAGTAAATATCCAGTCACTGAGGTAGACCTAACATGTACTGTAATTTCAGTCTTTCTATATTTTCTATATACTTTTCTCATCTGCCACTCATTTAGATGAGACCATGTCCATGAAGACTAGATTTGTACTTGTCATTGCTGGTGGCCCTCTTTTTCTCTCCTACCACGAACAATTGTCCAGTCATCCTGTGTCCATTTGCTCCAAGGGCTGTTGGTTTCTTCCACTTGAACTTGAAACCTCATTTCCTCGCGTTGGCCTGGCTTCTGTTAGCGTATTAAAAGTTTTTCTGCCCATCTTCAGAGATTGTTTTCACAGGATACAGGGACTGAGTCTTCTTTCCTTCCTGGTTTTTAATTATGTCCCACACCTGCCTCCTTTTCATTAATTAATTTTTGTAGTCCTGATAACAATATATATCAGAATCAGTCAACAATCAGAATATCAGAATCAATCAACAATACATATATAAAACTGTTTTCTTACCTTGAAGTGCTGGGCTTGGCTTAGACTGAAGTTTTTTCTCTCCGAATGGCAGGAATCTCACACATTAGTTGTAATGAAGAGTGAATAGGATCAGCTACAAATTCAAACACATCTTTATTCTCATCCCCCTCAGTAATTTAACATATACATATGTTCTTTCTCTGTGATCTTGACTCCAGGTCTGTGGTTTCAGCTAATCTCTATAAACAGATATGTTACATATAAAAATACAGATAAATTTCAAGAAGGTCAAAGCTCAATCATTGTCAGATGGTAGCTGATGAGGTCCAAGATTTTATGCGTTCTGCCTCTTTTGCTCTCCACAAAGAATGTTCACCTGGATTGCACGAATTGCAGAATGCTTCCAATACCAAAATCTTCTCCCTTGCCTCCAGACTTTGTATTTGTATGCATATATATCTTTGCAGAGACTACTACTTGAGAAATTAACTGAGAAAAGCCAGTACTGTTTTGGGAACAAGCCCAGGAAAGCTTTCTACCAATTGAAATGTATCTTAATGTACTGCACTTTCCTCAGTGAGGGCTGAAATTAGCAGAAATTAGATAGAATTTATATAATATATAATATAATCAACAATTAACATTAATAGAAATGTACAAAGCAAACATTATTCAAACACTCAAATGACAATGGCAATCCTCTGCATAATATGTTGAAATGTCTAAATGGAAATGTGCAGAAAAACTCTGACTCTTGCAGGAATCTAGACCAAATCAGCTATTTGGAGGAAACGGGAGAACTTCTGAAATGCGACAGCAGAGTTTTTGTGGTCTGGGTTTTTGAAGGACAGCTGTAAGGGAAAGGCAACAGGAATGTGGCCAAAACTAACCCTAACCTTAAAAGCAGTAATATTTACACTCACAATCAGATTCCTGTTACAACATTAATTGCCAGTTTTTCTTTCTCATTTCATTACACTGTAAACTGTGAATCTACTGTATGTTTAGGAAAAATGTTCATCAATACAAAACAAAACAAAAATAATTCAAATGGAAGGGTTTTTTTAAATACAAGGTATAAAACGTAATAATAGTAATAATTGTTGGGTTGAACATAAACAATAATCACTGTATTTGTGACATCATCAGCCTTACTGATACTACCAAGCAATCATCTGGCAGGCATGGTATATGCATTACTAACAGTTGTTCCCAACACCTCAGCCTCCTGTTGATGGTTTTAAGACTGAAAGATTGAAAACTTCAAATGTCAAACATTATAATGCTGTTATTTAGAGTAACCACATGTATATTAAAACCAGGCTGGAACATCTCAGTTTAACATTGATATTAATCACTGTACCTGGACAGACAATGTTTGGTACAGTAGGTTCAAACTTTGACTAAATAGCAACAAGAAACAACAGGTGTAATGAAATCTTGGACATTTCAACCACCATTAACATGGAGATCTAATTTGTAATATTGAACTTGTGGTTCACAAGTTCCCTTGCAGTGCAGACCTAACATCAAGTCGCGGTAGATTCATGTACAGTAATTCAAGCAATCAAATAATTATAAAAAGCTAAGCGATACAGATTTAAAATAACGAGCAGCTCCTTATATGTGACAGAATCAGCAAAAAAGCACAACCCTGTATCATTGAAATTTCCTAACTTTAAGAGTAGTGGCTTGAACAGTAGAGCAAATATGGAAGATATGAAAGTAATCTTAAACAGAAATCATCAGGATTTTTCTTGAAAAAAACACAACAATGCAGTGGTGACTTGTGATGTAGCAGAGAAACAGGAGAGAGAGAGAACCAGAATGTCTAATGTTGACTTCATCACTTTTTGCAGACTTGACATCATAATCTAAAATCTCTTCATCATCATACCTACCATCCCTTAACGTCAGGACACATAATTATTCTGTATGTCCAGAGGAGGAACTGAACCTCTAAAATTCAGGATGTCCATGTTCATCTCATCCATCTCATCCGTGTCTTGCTTTATTGCCCCCTACATCATACTGTTCAGTCTTTTTTTTGTGAGAACATGTCAGAATCAAAAACTCAAAATCAAAACAATACATATTCATTAGCAACACTGCCATCACTGCAGTTTTTTACCTTCTGTGTCTTGCCATAGAGACCAGCACCTTATCAATAGTTAAATGAGAGGCTAACCCATTTGAAGATACGAGAATGATACAATGATAATAGTACACCAGGCTTTCTGAGAAAGATCTAAGGAAAACATCAAAATGGTATTATTAAATTGGACTTTATAACAAACAAAAACAAACTTTTGTGACAAAAGTTGCTGTCATCTTTCACAAATTCATAAGGACCACCAAGTTGCTGTCCTGTCTTTCTCTGCTTTTTCCTCATTGCAGTGTCTTGCTTGCATTTTTGGACAGTGTGCATGTTGTGCTTCTGCAATAGATGAGTTTGATGCAGTCTCAACCCATGGGAAGATCTGTGAAAAAACAAAAACAACAAACAAACACTGAAAGGTAAAACCATGAGTTAGTTAATAGGCTAACTCAAGAAACTATTATGCTTTAAATTTGTTATTCAGAGCAGTCCTTTATGGTCCTGTCGCTTGAGGCATGGTTCTCCCCCTTTATTTTACACACACATTTTACACATACGCCATATTAAAGATCCAGTGTGTAGGAGGGATCTATTGGTAGAAATGGAATATAATATTTATAATTCCTTTTTTCATTAGTGTATAATCACTCGAAAAAAGAACCATTATATTTTTGTACCTTAGCATGAGCCCCTAATGAGCCCAGGGCAGCTGTGGCTCAGGCGGTAGGCCGTCGTTCACTTATCAGAAGATTCAGTCCCTGGCCTCGGCAGTCTATATGTCGAAGTATCCTTGGGCAAGATACTGAACTGCAAATTTCTCCTGATGCAGTGTCATCAGTGTGTGAATGGATAATGCTGATAATGAGCAGATGGCTTAGACACCATTTAAATGTGTGTGTGAATGAGTGAATGAAGACTTGTGTTGTAAAAAGCACTTTGAGCAGTTGTCAGACGAGAAAAGTGCTATATAAATACAGTCCATTTACCTTTTACCTTTATGTCCACCGAGGGAGCAGGTCCTCTTGTCTGCCATGTTGCACCATGTTTCTACAATAGCTCAGAATGGAAAAATTAAACACTGGTAATAATAATAATAATAATAATAATAATAATAATAATAATAATAATAATAACAATAACAACAACAACAACAACAACAATAATAATAATAATAATAATAATAATAGGAATGGGTTACATTTACATAGGGCTTTATGATGATACTCAAAGGACATCAGTGAAGGAGGCAAACACACCTCAAATACCACTCAACCTGGTTCAAGAGAGGGCATTTCACATTTTTAGCAGCCACCATAGGTGTACATGCTTGGAAGGGTTGGTTACAATCTGAAACCTCAACGCCAGATGCCACTAAATCCTACACATTGGTCATTTAACAGGTCCTGATGATAAATATTAGATGCACTTTCTTTGACAATACATACATCAGACAGACAGTGCTAATCATTTAGTACATCCATTAGCACATTATCTTTAATCAATAACACATCCTCATGAAACAGAGCATATGATCATATGTTAATATTGATGGGATCTTTTTTATGGGGATTGGTCTGCATTTCCGCTAAATTCTCAGAGATTACTAGTGACTGTCCATCCATCCGTCCATTCCCACCCGCTTATCCGGGGCCGGGTCGCGGGGGCAGCAGTCTGAGCAGGGACGCCCAAACTTCCCTCTCCCCGGACACTTCCTCCAGCTCCTCCGGGGGGACCCCGAGGCGTTCCCAGGCCAGCCGAGCGACATAGTCACTCCAGCGTGTCCTGGGTCTTCCCCGGGGCCTCCTCCCGGTGGGGCATGCCTGGAACACCTCCCTAGGGAGGCGTCCAGGGGGCATCCGGTACAGATGCCCGAGCCACCTCAGCTGACTACTCTCGATGTGGAGGAGCAGCGACTCTACTCTGAGCTCCTCCCGGGTGACAGAGCTCCTCACCCTATCTCTAAGGGAGTGCCTCGCCACCCTGCGGAGGAAACTCATTTCAGCCGCTTGTATCCGGGACCTCGTTCTTTCGGTCATGACCCAAAGTTCATGACCATAGGTGAGGGTAGGAACGTAGATTGACCGGTAAATCGAGAGCTTCGCCTTTCGGCTCAGCTCCTTCTTCACCACGACGGACCGATACAGCGACCGCATTACTGCTGCCGCTGCACCGATCCGCCTGTCAATCTCACGCTCCATTCTTCCCTCACTCTTGAACAAGATCCCAAGATACTTAAACTCCTCCACTTGAGGCAGGATCTCTCCCCCAACCCGGAGGGAGCAAGCCACCTTTTTCCGGTCGAGAACCATGGCCTCGGACTTGGAGGTGCTGACTCTCATCCCAGCTGCTTCACACTCGGCTGCGAACCGTCCCAGTGCACGCTGAAGGTCCTGGCTCGATGGAGCCAACAAGACAACATCATCCGCAAAAAGCAGAGACGAAATCTGCCGGCTCCCGAACCGAACCCCCTCCGGTCCCTGGCTGCGCCTAGAAATTCTGTCCATAAAAATAATGAACAGAACTGGTGACAAAGGGCAGCCCTGGCGGAGTCCAACATGCACCGGGAACAGGTCCGACTTACTGCCGGCAATGCGGACCAAGCTCCTGCTCCGGTTGTACAGGGACTGCACAGCCCTCAGCAGAGGGCCTGCAACCCCATACTCCCGGAGCACCTCCCACAGAATGACGCGAGGGACACGGTCGAATGCCTTCTCCAAGTCCACAAAACACATGTGGACTGGTTGGGCAAACTCCCATGAACCCTCAAGCACCCTGTGGAGGGTATAGAGCTGGTCCAGTGTTCCACGGCCGGGACGAAAACCGCATTGTTCCTCCTGAATCCGAGGTTCGACTATTGGCCGGATTCTCCTCTCCAGTACCCTGGAATAGACTTTCCCAGGGAGGCTGAGGAGTGTGATCCCCCGATAGTTGGAACACACCCTCCGGTCCCCCTTTTTAAACAGAGGGACCACCACCCCGGTCTGCCAGTCCAAAGGCACCGTCCCCGACTGCCATGCGATGTTGCAGTGTCTGGTTGACACTAGTGACTGTCTCAAGTTAAAAAAAAATCCCTTTACATCATAGCATAAGTTAGAAAGTAACTTTAAAAGCAAGTGTTCCTTATAGTTAACCTGAGCATCAAAGACTAATTTCTAAGAACAATGTTATTACAAAGTTCTGTCTTGAAGTCAGTCCATTAAAAAAAGATAAGCTATCACAAATGGTTTTAACCAAATCTCAACACATTATATTACCACAAGTGTCTTTCTAAGAATTTAAGCATTTAATTAGCATAAGGCATATCAATCAATATGTCAGATCTTGGGTACCTGAATATTTACAGCCAAGTTCTTAGACTTACTCCTTTCCTCTCAAAGAGTGACCCTGATCTAATAGACTTTTTTAAAACTCTTCCCCATTGGTTTCTGTGATGGCAAATCCTGGTGTAACATAAAAATGGAGGAATTACATTTAGTTTGCAATTTGGGATTACATTAATGTCTGAATTTGTATCACTATTGTCATGGTGAGGGTTTAGGGCCCAAGTGCAGAACCACCACAACACTGGTAAAGCTTTTATCCACTTTAATATCTTGAATAGGCAGGACCAGATTAACAGCAACAAGCATAGTCTCAAACACTCAGGCAAACAATGTCCAGTGAACAAAAGGCTAAGGCAGTTACCAGGGAACAGGAGAACAGGCACAGTCAGATTTAGCTGGAGAGTCTTGCATGAGGAGAACAACAATTTGGCAACCAGTGAGTGTGGCAGAGCAGCTTATATGCTGCACTGATTGCAATGAGTCTCAGGTGTGTGATCAGGTGAGCGGGCAGGTGGGTGTGGCTGAGAGTGCTGAGGGCACTGGTGAGCAGATGAGGAAACATGGCAGCTGGTAAGAACTGTGACAACTATAGATGAAGCAATTAAGTTATATCAAAACTACTGCCAATATGTACAATTGTACAGATACTGACATAAATGAAATAGTAAATCAGGTATTGACGTTGAAATGGAGAGCATGACTACTTTTGATTTATTGTTTCTTAATTCACTGTTAGTTGCTCTTAATCAGCCAAGCTGGACAGAAGTCCAAAGAGAGTAGAAAGCTTCTCTTCTGATCCCTTCTGCCTTTACATTCCTTGTCAACTTTTTATTAGTTTTTGTGAAGGCCCAAAATTGCCTAAAGATTTCTTATAAAATGCCAGTTGGGAAAGATATGGCTTAGACATTTCACAATATGTATATCTTCACAGTGTGTATCTGGCTACTGTTACAACAAAAGGTTTATCTTGGGTTCATCTGATAACCAGAAAACTTAACGTATGTCAGCACTAGCAAAATCTGTGGAGAGACAATTTTGAGGTGACATGCTATGATTTTCAACTTTTCTGTTGCTCTTCTGTTGCTTTTAGCTTCATATTAGTTTCGTATGGTTTGCACTTGGTTTTCCTTTAAAGGAGTTTTTTCTTCATAAGCCATTTTACCACACCCGTACTTGGTTTTGTTTCCAAAGAGTAATTATTTTTTCTTCGATCGGATGTCTCATCAAAAGGAAACACTGGTGGTCAAGCAGTGAGGTAAGGCCAACAAGAAAGTGTCTCCCACTTATATCTCTTTAAAAGTAATTAAAAAATGGAAAAATCATAAAACTGTAACTTTTACACCTAAACATCTCTGAACCAATACCTATTTTTACCCTCCAACCGAAATTTTTATTGAGGTCTAACTTAACTTGTGTTGCCTTTCAGGCATAAATCTGGATAGAATTTTATTTTGAAGGAGCTCTTATTTTGAAGGGCAGTTTCTCGCTAATGTTCCTGGTTCAGACATTGTTTTGGATCAGTAGTTTGAGGAGGCTAGCTGATTCAATACAGCTGCACTTCTGTGTTCAACTGCATGAGATCATCACTGTAAATGCTACAGAGGCAATGTCATAAGTGAATAATTTCATAATTACACTCATAAGTTAATATTAAAAAAATGTATTTACATGAAAAATGTATTTGATTTATTTGTAATTTAAAACGTTTTATTTACATTTATTTAACTGACGAAAGCATGTTATAGAGCTAAATGGTAATTTTCATATTTGTCTTTGTGCAGTTTTCACTCTGACCTTATACAATGAGGGAAAGAGCCACAGTAAAGAGCAACTAAAGCCTACTATGACTCACGTCTTCATTTATAAGGAAGCGTTTAGCTAGTTGTATAGTTGCAGTTGCTACACTGCAGTGAGGACATCATAGTGAAAAGACGTTAAAAGGCTGGCGTTTTACATCATGATGAGGTGGAAGCTAAACAAAGCGACAAGATTTCAGTGGCTAGTAGAAGAAGTTCATGGTCATCTACAGCATCAACTAGCTCATTAATACGTGCTCGAGCTAAAGCAGAGGCAGCTAGAACACATCTTACATTTGCTGAACAAGAAGCTAAAGCTAAAATAGAGAGGGCTGCTAAGGAGGCAGAGTACCAGAAAGAAAAGGCTGACAGAGAAGCCACATATCAGCTAGAAAAGGCAAAGAAGGATGCTGCGCTGGAAGCGCAGAGAGACAGCAATAGCTGAAGCTGAAACAGCTGTGTGGGAAGCAGCAGATGGTATGGAAAATTTTATGCTGTTAGATGAAGCAGGCCCATCAGAAGATGATAAAATGGGACAGGCGGAAGAATACATTAGGTCTCACTTTGAACCGCACTTAGATAAAAGCCATCCTTCTACTGACTCCCCAGCTCAAGCAGCCATTAAAGCTACCCAGTCAACATGTGATCCTCCTGATGTGTATGTCCCACCAGTGGTTAAGATAGAAAACCAGGCTCAGCATGGAGACTCAGACCAAGAGAGGCTCGAAAGTGAGCCACACCAACTTGAACAGGTCAGCACAGCCCTTCTATCTCCAGAGGGCACCAACAGCTTCCTACATTGGACCCACGACCGAACACCTGGCGCAGTATTTGGCTTGGCAGGACCTGGTGAGTTCAAGTTTATATTAGCTTGACAATCAGCCTGAACGTTATCGTGCTTGGCAGTCATCATACATCAGCGCCACTCAAGGGCTAGGCCTCACAGCTACTGAGGAATTGGATTGAATGACAAAATGGCTTGGTAAAGAATCCAGCAACCACGTCCGCAGTGAGTGCACATAACAAACCCAGCCATAGCACTCGCAAAGGCCTGGGAACGCCTCCAGGAATGTTATGCAGCACCTGAAATAATCGAAAAAGCTCTTTTCGATCGTCTCTTTAATTTCTAAGAGTCTCAGCAAAAGAACAGATAATGCTACAGGAACTAGCAGACATTAATGGAAGTGCAGTGCGCCAAGGAGGATGGCTACCTCCCAGCTCTCTCCTATGTGGATACCGCACACAGCATTGAACCCATAGTTGCAAAGCTGCCTTATGAGCTTCATGAAAAATGGATTTCGGCTGCTTCAAAACACAAGGAAGAAAATAGAGGAAGATTTCCACCATTTGAGTTCTTCAGCAAGTATGTGTGCGAACGAAGCTCGTCAAAGGAACAACCCTAGCTTTGCTATCCCAAGTACTAGTGGCTTGCCAAAGTCTGAAAAAACCTTCTTTAAAGGCACAAAGTGCCCAATTTTGTTCCACAAAACAGACGTTGCCCCAACAAGCCCAAGTATAAACATTGGTGCCAGTGACCTGAACGAAAGCTGTCCAATACACGGCAAGCCACATCCTCTCAAATGGTGCAAAGCCTTCAGAGCCAAGAACCTGGACGAAAGAAAGGCCTTTTTCAAAGAAAAAGGAATCTGCTTTAAGTGTTGTGGCTCACCTACTCACCTTGCTAAAGACTGTACAAATGCAGTTTTGTACAAATGCAGTGTTTGGAGTGTGATAGTACCTATCATGACTATGCCATGCACCCTGGACCTGCACCTCAATTTAGGCCCCCTCAACTCCACTACACAACGGCGGGGAGGAGGAAGAGAGCAGCACCAGTAAAGCTGTTGTTAACTGAAACTGCACCAAGGTCTGTGGCACAGGAAACGCTGGCTCGTCATGTTCCAAGATTTGTCTTGCAAAGCTATATCCTAAAGGTCAACCAGACAAAGCTATCAAGACCTACATCATCCTAGACCAGGCATGTCAAACTCATTCCACAAAGGATCATGTGGCTGCAGGTTTTTCCTCCAACCAATCAAGAGCACGCAGTCTGACCAATCAGCTGTCTGAAGACAGATCAGCTAATGAAATGAGTCAAGTCTGGTGTGCTGCTGCTTGGTTGGAAAGAAAACCTTCAGCCACTCGGTCCTTTGTGGAATGAGTTTGACATGCCTGTCCTAGACAACCAAAGCAACCAGTCGCTAGCAAGGTCCAGCCTTTTCGAGCTGTTTAACATTGAGTGCAAACCATACTCTTATTATCTGAAGACATGCTTTGGCGTAGTGGAAACATCTGGAGGCAGGGCTGAAGATGTCATGGTCGAGTCACTTGATGGAAAGGTCATGATCCCTCTCCCACCACTCATTGAGTGTAATGACATACAACCGCTCTGAAATTCCAACCCCAAATGCAGCTCGTCATCATTCACATCTTGTCAAGGTAGCAGAGCACATCCCAAAGGTTGGCCCTACTGCTGAGATCTTCCTGTTGCTTGGTAGAGACATAAGAAGAGTGCACAAAGTTCGGGAACAAGTCAACGGCCCCCACAATGCTCCCTTTGCCCAAAGCTTAGACCTAGGATGGGTGCTGGTTTGAGAAGTCTGCTTGGGGAATGCACATAAGCCAACAGTCAACACCTTCAAGACGACCGTGCTTGACAACGGCCTACTCGAACCCTGTACAAACTTCTTGCACATCAAAGAAAAGGTTCACCAAGATGAAGAGACAAGAGACAGGATTTCAGAGACTATCAAGTCTGTGGAAGAAACATTGGGGCAAACTGTTTTCAGTCACACCGAACATGACAACAAGCTGGCATCTTCTATCGAAGATGGCATCTTTCTGAAACTAATGGACAAAGAAGTCCACAGAAATGAATCAAATAGCTGGGTGGCTCCACTCCCATTTAGGCAACCTAGACGTTTGTCTAACAACCGAGAACAAGCAGTCAGACGCTTTGCATCACTCCAACATAGCTTGAATAAGAAGCCCGAGATGCAACAGCAATACTTGGCTTTCATCTGAAAAATATTGGAGAACGACAATGCAGAGGTCGCTCCAAGACTAGAAGAGAATGAAGAATGCTGGTAGCTGCCAACCTTTGGGGTGTACTATCCCCAAAAACCAGGCCAAATCAGGGTGGTGTTTGACTCAAGTGCGAAACACTTAGGTGTTTCACTCAATGATGTACTGCTTACAGGCCCTGACCTCAACAACTCTCTCCTCGGAGTCCTGGTGCGGTTCTGTAAGGAAAAGGTGTTTCTCTGCTTTTTGGTGTGAGAGGACCACAGAAATTATCTGAGATTCCTGTGGTACAAGGACAATGATATGACAAAAGAAATCATAGACTATAGGATGAAAGTTCATGTTTTCGGCAACAGCCCGTCCCCAGCTGTAGCTATCTACGGACTCAGAAGAGCAATCAGAGAGGGTGCACGAAAACATGGGACTGACACAGTCAACTTCGTGGAGCGCCACTTCTATGTGGATGACGGCCTTCGTTCTGTGTCGACCAATGCTGAAGCCACCGACCTGTTGAGCAGAACACAGATATCATTGGCTGAATCAAACCTCAGGCTTCACAAGTTTGCCACCAATACCCAGACAGTCCTGGAAGCCTTTCCATCTGAAGACTGTGCTGCAGTTGCAAAGGATGTAGACTTATGTGGAGAGGCTGCACCCACTCAATGCAGTCTGGGTCTGCTGTGGGAGGTGGCAAGTGACACATTCACTTTCTTGGTGGCAAACGCCATCAAGCCATTCACCCGCCATGGTGTCCTCTCCACGGTGAACAGTGTTTTTGACCCCTTGGGTTTTCTGGCCCCAATCACAAAGCAGTCCATACAGAGCCCTTGTGTTTTCTGATGCATCTATTAAAGCCATTAGTGCTGTCGCGTATTTGAAGGCCGTACAAGAAGATGGACAAACTCATATTGGGTTTGTCATGGCCAAGTCAAAACTTGCACCTCAGTCTGAACCAACCATTCCAAGGCTCGAACTCTGTGCGGCAGTCTTGGTGGTGGAAATGGCAGACTTAATCCATGATGAATTGGACTTGAAGCTGGATTCCACAAAGTTCTATACTGATAGCAAAGTGGTCCTTGGCTATATCTTCAACAAATCTAAACAATTCTATGTCTACGTCCATAATAGAGTTCAGCACATTTGCCAAACGACAAAACCTGAGCAATGGCACTATGTGCGCACAGAGGATAATCCTGCAGACCATGCATCAAGGTCTATCCCTGCCTCACTCCTGCCACAGACTACTTGGTTAAAAGGCCCTAACTTCCTGCTCGTCTCTCCCAACAAGCCAGATCCAGTCCAGTCCTTTGACCTGGTCAAACCTGAATTGGGTGTGGATATCCGCCCAAAAGTGAGGAGCTATGCCACAAAGCTGCAAGAGAAAAGCCTCAGCACAGAACGCTTTCTGTGGTTCTCCAGCTTCAATTCTCTTGTCCGAGCTGTAGCACTCCTAATTCACATTGTAAGGTGCTTTCAGCTCTCCAAAAACATGGACAAGTGTAAAGGATGGCACAGGTGTGATCTGTCTCTAACCCCAGATGAATTATCCCTAGCGAAGGAGGTCATCATTGCAGCTGTTCAGAGGAGAGCATTCTCAAAGTAATTTGAAGCTTTGATCACGAATAAGCTAGTCCCTCTAAACAGCAGAATTCGTTGCCTTAGCCCATCCTTGCAGAACAATTTCATCTGTGTTGGAGGCCGACTAAAGAATGCTGACCTGGACACTGGAGAGAAGAACTCCATAATCCTCCCAAAGGATAATCACATCTGCTTGTTGCTTGTCAGACACCATCACGCTCAGGTCAAACATCAAGGCTGTCACCTGACGGAAGGAGCTGTCAGAGCAGCAGGTCTATGGCTCTTTGGAGGGAAAAGGCTCATCAATTCAGTCTTACACAAATGTATAACCTGTCACACAATCAGAGGCAAAATGCAAGAGCAACGCATGGGAAATTTGCCTCCAGAACACCTTCAAACCTGCCCTCCATTCACACATGTGGGTTTGGATGTCTTTGGACCCTGGTGTATTACCACCAGATGAACAAGACGAAGAAAAGCTGAGAGCAAGCAGTGGGTTATGGTTTTCTGCTGTATGATCTCCAGAGCTATGCACATCGAGGTCATTGAGTCAATGGACACTTCAAGCTGTATTAAGTTTTGAGGCGTTTCTTTGCCATAAGAGGACCTGCCAAACAACGACTATCTGACTGTGGCACAAACTTCATAGGAGCATGTAAAGAACTTGGAATGAGCGAAAACCATCCAGACACCATGGTGCAGAGGTACCAAAACCAACAGGGGTTCACATGGGAATTCAACCACCCACACACCTCACACATGGGAGGTTCTTGGGAACGTCTTATTGGGGTTGCCCGAAGAATCCTGGACTCAATGTTTCTTGAACAGTACACTCGCCTAACCCATGAGGTTTTATGTACGCTAATGGCAGAAGTGACAGCTATTATAAATGCAAGGCCACTAATCCCAGTTTCTAATGATCCTGAGGATCCATTCATTCTGTTGCCATCAATGCTCCTAACCCAGAAGACTGGAGTCCCACCACCACCAGGGGACTTTACAGATAAAGATCTCCTCACCAAGCAGTGGAGGCAAGTACAGGCTCTTGCCAACAGATTCTGGAGTCACTGGAGTCGAGAGTACTTGCCAACCTTGCAGTGCCGCAAGAAATGGACCAAATCTTACCAAAACCTGCAAGTAGGGGATGTTGTCCTTCTCAAAGACAGTCAGGCTACCCGCAACAACTGGCCTATGGCTATGATCACAAGGGCCTTCCCTGGAGAAAACAGAAGGGTGAGGAAGGTGGAATTGAGGACCACAAATCAGGGACATTCAGAAACTTTCTTCAGGCCAGTCTCAGAAGTCGTCTTACTTCTTACTAAAAACTGATGCTCAGAGACTCACATAGTTCATGGGCGTCAATTAATGACCTCACAGAGGTCAGGCGGGAAGTGTGTTGGTTTCCAGGCATAAATCTGGATAGACTTTTATTTTGAAGGAGCTCTTATTTTGAAGGGCAGTTTCTCACTAATGTTCCTGGTTCAGACATTGTTTTGGGTCAGTAGTTTGAGGAGGCTAGCTGAATTTATACAGCTCCATTTCTGTGTTCAACTGCATGAGTTCATCACTGTAAACACCAGAGGCAACGTCGTAAGTGGATAATTTCACAATAATTACACTCATAAGTTAATGTTAAAAAATATTAACATGAAAAATATATTTTATTTTTTGTAATTAAAAACATTTTATTTACATTTATTTAACTGAGGAAAGCACATGTTATAGAGCTAAATGGTAATTTTCATATTTGTCTTTGTACAAGGTCAGAGTGAAAACTGTAACAATGAGGGAAAGAGCTACAATAAGTGATTCCTTCAAAGACTAGTTTTAAGGATTTAGTGGCATCTAGCGGTGAGGTTGCTGATTGAAACTAACTGAATCCACCTCAATTCACCTCTCCCTGCAAGAAGGCATGGAAAACCAAGAAAACAGCTGAAATCCGTCAGTATTTAGAATGCAGTCGTGCCCCTATCAGTGCAAATTAATATCAGCTGGTTTAGTCCTCATTGATGGCCTATAAAAAGGTTTCTCATTACCAAGGTGTCACAAAAGAAACATCTCATGATAGGTAAAAGCAAAGCCCTTGCAAGACCTTTGCAGCCTCATTGTGGCAAAACATAGTGATGGCATTGGTTACAGACAAATTTGTAAACTTCTGAATGTTCCAGTGAGCACGATTAGGACCATTATCTGGAAGTGGAAAGAACATAATTTCACCTTAAACTGGCCACAACCAGGTGCTCCTTGCAAGATTTCTGACAGAGGAGTCAAAAGAATTATTTGAGGAGTTGTTCAAGAGCCAAGGACCACTCGTGGAGAGCTTCAGAAAGACCTGGAATCAGTAGGCAAACTTGTTTCAAAGATCACAATAAGTAATGCACTCAACCGCCATGGCCTCTATGCACGCTCACCATGCAAGACTCCACTGCTGAAGAAAAAAACATGTTGAAGCTTGTTTGAAGTTTGCTGCACAACATTTGGACAAGATGATGAAATACTGGGAGAACATAGTCTTGTCAGATGAGACCAAAATTGAACTTTTTGGATGTCTCACACCATTTGGAGGAGAAATGGCACTGCACATCACGCCCAAAACACCATACCAACAGTAAAGTTTGGAAGTGGGACCATCATGGTGTGGGGTTGTTTTTCAGCACATGATACTGGCAGACTTCATATAATTGAAGAAAGAATGACTGGAGAAATGTACAGAGATATTCTTGATAATAATGGTAAATGGACTGTATTTGTATAGCACTTTTCTACTCTGAAGACCACTCAAAGCACTTTTACAACTTAAGTCTGCATTGAGCCACCAACCTTCTGATAGGTGGATGACTGCCCTACCTCCTGAGCCACAGCTGCCCCACCATAATCTGCTGCCACCCACCAGGATGCTGAAGCTGAAGCGAGAGTGGACATTCAGACATTTCAGCAAGACAATGATT
This sequence comes from Chaetodon auriga, assembly GCF_051107435.1. Taxonomy (NCBI): domain Eukaryota; kingdom Metazoa; phylum Chordata; class Actinopteri; order Chaetodontiformes; family Chaetodontidae; genus Chaetodon; species Chaetodon auriga. The sequence continues at coordinate 23,523,783 of NC_135089.1, forward strand.
CCAAACACACATCTCAATTGGTTTCAGAGAAAGAAAATAAAGCTGCTAGAGTGGCACAGTCAATCACCCGACTTAAATCCGATTGAAAATCTATGGAAAGAACTGAAAATCTGAGTTCATAGAAGATAAACCAAAAAGAGGAAAACCAAGGATCGTTTACATTTGCTATTTTTGCAACAACATGCTATAGTCAGACAGTAGAAATTTAGTCATACTCCACACTCCATATGCCAGTTGGTTTGCCATAGTAACTACCAGCAAGACACGTTGGATTCAGAGCATGTCCATCTACTTAACAATTGACAAACCAATTCCTGTACATACTTGTGGTAGAACCATCGTAACTAATCAGGTAACACATGGGTAGATATAGTGAAAACACTGTGGAAAGCAAAGCTATCCTTTGCCATTTTGGCTATTCTCCTTTTTACTTTGTTATGAGAGAGTGCAACATGCCTAGACATGTGTCCTTTGCTGATGGAAGAATATTAACTTCTCCCCAATATCCACAGATTTCCCTGCTTTGCTAATACAGTTGGACACCAGGTATGAGTCCTTCAAGGCAGCAACTTTAACAAAGGTTGTGGATTTAAATACTTTTTTCTGACTGTCTTGTTCAGCTTGTTTCCTTTCAAGTAATCCACTGGCTTCCCCCTAAGAGCAGAATGTGTTGTTTCCAAGTGTCAGAATAACTTTGGCGACTTCATAGACTGGTTTGATAGCTCCCCACGTAATGTACACAAGGGCTTTTGAGGCTTATCATCCCCAGGAGTGATGAATTCCTATCTTAGGTAGCTGTTGTATTTTTGGTTTAAGGCTGTTATTTTTCTTTTTGATATTTTCACTGTCTTCATCATCAGTGGGCCTCTTTTCAGCTGCCTCAGTAACAACAAAAAATTTTTTGTTAGGGTAGCCTGTTTCTTCATTTTTAATAATGCTAACTTTCATCAAAAATAAACTATCCACCTTGCTTGCAGAGACTGCATGCAGATGCTGCATAAACACATTATTGACTACATATCCATCCATCCATCCATCCATTCCCACCCGCTTATCCGGGGCCGGGTCGCGGGGGCAGCAGTCTGAGCAGGGACGCCCATAATATTGGGCTACATATTTATGATTTTAATTAGATAAAATGTACTAGTATTCTGATAATTTAGGGCAAATGTTTTTAAGGATTTAATCTTACCTAAAGGTACAGTTACTAAAAGAAGTACAGTTGCTCAGCCCCCTGAGTGATGCAAGTACAGAAGCATTCAACACCACTACAAACAGCCATGTTATTCTTATAGATCCTCAGTGGCTTTGAATACAACTGACAACATTCATTGATGGGAAGATAGTGAGAGATTATGTTCTTGTCGGCAGTGGTTGGTCTGTCCACACTGCCTCCTTCTGTGTACACCCTTCCCAGACAAATATCATGTGATGTGAGTTATTCCATGTTTATGTCATATGAGATGGAAGATAGAGATCGAAAAGATTCTCACATTTACAACTCAGGAGAGTTGTATGATTGTAGATGTAGCCATGTGAAGGTTATAAATGTAGTGCACTGGGAATATGACACTATATACATTAAAGACTCCCTCTAGTCAAAATGTGTTTTACTTATTGGTGCTTCACTGTTTGAGCCTAACTGCAGAGTGATGTATGTGCCTAGTTTGACACTTAGAGGGCTGTTTCACTTTCATCTGCTGAAGGACAAAAGGTTCTGTGTGCCCACCTTAAATCTGAGTTTAAGATGTGAACATACCAGCAGGAGTTTATGACATCACAAGTTTGGAGAGAGTCGTGATCCGGTATGCAGCTTATACAAGTGCAATATTGAAACTTAAAGCCTCCAGGTAACAGAGAATGGTCTTTTGAAGTGAAGTAGGAAACATCCTGTGTCCGGCAGTTATACTTTGAAAAGAAGAATGTGTATTCATAGATTCTGGATGTCTGTATGAAAAACCACATCAGACACAAATTATTATTCAAATCAGAATATTTTTGTTTATAATAAAACAAATCTGAAGGGGATCTTCAAAATAAGCATCTATGTTTGTCTGCACATATTAAACTCTAGGTCCAAAAGTCTGACCTGTCCAGTATAAGACAGCAAGCTTGTTGTATTTATAAAATTCAAACCTAATAACCATGTGTTCCTCAGCCTTGTGTATGGGAGCTCCAGGTCATCCCACCCAGACTCAGAGCTGCTCCACCGGCAGGCCTATGGCACCCCACACCCCCTCCAGGGTTATGCAACCAACCACCACCCAGGAAGTTCCAGACAGGGCGGGGCATGGGGTCCTGCCGGACGCACTCTTGGTAAGGATTCACTGAATAGCATATCTGTAGAAATACAAATCTATGTATTGATGTTTTTCTGTGTACAGTGCAGTAAGTATTTGTACAGTGATATTTGCTGACTTTCAGCCTGAATATAAAGATATTTAGTGTATATCCTTACCTTATATCCATAGTCAGGGTGTGAGATTTGTATTTACTAGTTTCGTTTTTGAACTCTTCCCACACACAGCACTGTTGGTGACTCTTGGTTACCTGTGGGTGAGAGTGACTGGTTGCTCTTCTATTAGTGTACCCTGCTTCTTGACCAATGTCAATCGCCCGTGACCCTTCAAAAGCTTAACTGGGTATAGGTAACGGCAAACATAGTGTAACTTAGTGTAATATTACAGGTGTGAGGTTCGATCAGACTAAAATGCAGCAGTTTAGGATAGGTTCCTAACCCCACCAAGAATATCATCTGATGTAATGACTATTTTGCAGTTGTCAAATTTTGAGCACATCAGTACAGTACATTAATTTGTAACAGATTTAGTAATATGTGTTTTACACTTCCTCAGCTGTTCAGATGTACTGTTACAACAACAGATCCAGTTTTAAGAACAGATGATAGAAACACCTAAACAGTTGGAAAAAATTATCTAATATGACGCTGTAACAAAGATGCGTGTTTTATACATAACCTATACCACTGTGAATTAAACATATTTTATTTTATTTCATATATAAACATATAATTATATTAACTGAGACCAAACATGGATAGCAACTGAATAAAACTATGGTAGGTAAAGGTAAAGAAATCATAGCAATCCAATCCATAAAAAAAAAGTTATGTGCAGGTTAGTACTTTCACTCTTAGGTTTCCTCAAAAAGGATTGGCCATCTCTGAATGGAAGTAATGAATGACTAAGTGAGCCATAAGACACCAACTCTTTGTTCAATACCGCATAAAATGCCTGTTTGTCTGCCAGCGGCGCTCCTATGGTGGTCGGTCCTGAACTGAAACGGAGGGGCCTCAGGCTGTTGTTTGTGGCCCCGATCTGCGCTGCAGTCGAACAGCGGTTGAGAGCCGATATTGAACAGGGATGCTTCAGGAGCTGGACAGCCTCTGGTGTCCGCAACAGACGAGGAGCAGCTCTTGCGGCTGCTATTTGACCCAGACAGATGGGTTAAGGTTGGCTGCAAGACTTTGGTCCAGAGAGGTTGACAGCTGTATGGCAAAACTTCTCGGTTAAAAATAAAGTTGAAAACACTTCCGATGGACTGTCGAAAGTATCTATAAAATCTTCTTACTTTAGCTTTCAGCTTTAACTCTGAAAAAAAAGTTATGTGGTTTAATGCAGCGAGCAAAAGTAGACAAAAGAGTAAAATAACATGCCAGTAGGCAGGCAAAAAAACAGCTGTCAAGCAAAAATTTAAGTTACAAAAACTAAAATGGCGAAAAACTGGCGTGAGTAAAGAACAAGTAAAGATTGGTCTCAAACAAAGAAGTGAGATGATGGAGAGACAAGGAAGACGTCCAAGAAGACGTGTAACATTGACGAAAGTAAATGAAAGAAGTACAAAGAAGAAGTGAAGTCAAACAAAGAAGAGGTAGAATTGAATGCTTGACGCACGCTGCAGAGCATATAATTTCGGCGCTCCGGGGCGTGTCTTGTGACGAACAGACATTCACGCATGTAGAATGATTTATAGGTGAACGCTGTGATTTCATCTTATAGAGAGAAAACATTAGCTAATGATTGCGTGCGATGGACTCATCTGCTTCTCACTATGGTCAATCACATAGATTTTAAATGATCAATTTCTCAATGACATTTCAACATCGTTCACAACATGCATCAGACACCTTTTGATGAATAATGACAACATTCCTCAATACTCATACTAACATATATGATAATTAATAGCATAACTAACTAATAGAACAAAGACACAAGGAAAGGCAGATTATAGTTGTTGAATTAAGCATTACTAATTATAACTCTCATGTCACGTAACTGAAACCTAACTGTTTCTAGCCCTAAATGGCAGTATGGTTCCGTGGTAGAAACGGGATTAAAAAAAAAATAATAATAATAATTATGAGAGCTAAGATCGTAGTCCTAGTTAGACTTAGACTGCTTCTTTATTGATCCCAATTTGGGAAATTATTTTGTTGCATACAGGCAACATAGAATGTATACACAATTATTTGGAAAAAAGTAACAAGTGACAAAAAATGTAAGCAGGAATAAAAATAAAAGTATAACTAAGTAAAACTAAATATATTATAATATAAAATGTAAACCATAGACTTTATGTGCAATTTTGCAGTAGTGCAGATAATATTTAAAATATTGGGGTTTGTGAGGTTGGTGGATTAACTGTTTAAGTTGCTATTGTACAGTGTGCTGGCTCGTGGCAGGAATGATTCCCTGAAGCGGCCCTTGTGACAACGGAGCTAGAGTAGTCTATTGGAGAAGGAGCTCCGCTGTCTGTCCACGTGGTGGTGAAGAGGATGTCCAGGGTTATCCATGAGGAATAACAGTCTGACCAATGTCCTCCTCTCCACCACCTCCTCAAAAGTGTCTAGTTTGCAACCAATAATGGAGCCGGCCTTCCTGATCAGTTTGTTCAGTCTGTTGGTGTCATTGGCTCCAGTGCTGCTCCCCCAGCACACTGCAGCAAAGAAGAGTGCACTGGCAACAACAGACTGGTAAAAGATCTCCAACATCTTACTGCACACGTTGAATAATCTGAGCCTCCTCAGGAAGTAGGAGTATGCTCATCCCCATCTTGTAAACAGCGTTGATGTTAGTTTTCCAATTCAGTCTGTTGTCGTGCACTCCGAGGTATTTGAAATCCTCAAGCACTGCGACATTCTCCCCCAGAATACACAGTGGTTGTGTGGTTGTCCTGTTCCTTTTGAAATCAACAACCATCTGCTTGGTCTTGGCCACATTAAGCAGCAGATGATTTTTACCTGACCATTCCACAAAATCGTCCACCACTGCTTTGTATTCCTCCTTTCGTCCATCCTTTATACACCCCACCACCACTGAGTCATCTAAAAACTTCTGTAGGTGGCACAATGACGAGTTGTACTGAAAGTCTGAGGTGTACAAGGTGAGGAGAAAAGGAGACAGAACAGTCCCCTGTGGTGCTCCTGTACTACTTTCCATGCTCTCAGACAGAACGTTGCCCAGTCGGACAAACTGCAGTCTGTCTGTCAGGTAGCCAGTAATCCAGGAGATTGTGGGTGCATCGACTCCCATCACTTGCAGCTTCTCACCCAGGAGCAGTGGCTGGATGGCATTAAATGCACTGGAGAAATCAAAGAAAGTAATCCTCACAGTGCTGCCGCTACAATCTAAGTGGGAGTGAGTACGCTGCAGCAGGTTTATGATGGCGTCGTCCACACCCAGATGGGGTTGGTAGGCGAACTGTAGAAGGTCCAGTGATGATTTCACCTGTGGTTGGAGGAGGGCCAGGACCAGCCTCTCCATCACCTTCATCATGAGCGATGTAAGGGCAACGGGTCTGTAGTCATTGGGGCCAGATGAAGATTTCTTCTTTGGAACAGGAACCACACAGGATGTCTTCCACAGCACTGGGACACTCTGCAGGCCCAGGTTGAAGAGGTCTCCCAGGATCACAGACAGCTGGCTGGCACTCAGGACTCTGGAACTGATACCATCAGGGCCAGCAGCCTTGCCCAGGTGCAGCATCTCCAGCTGTCTTCTTACCTGGCCCGCAGTCAGGCTGGAGATGGTGCTAGTGGGGGGGGGGGGGGGGGGGGGTGCTGGGGGGGATGGTGGGGGATGTGGGAGTTGAGTCCAAGGGAGTGATCACCATGGAGGGTTGAGCTTTGGAGGGAGAGAGTTTGGGCTGTTGTGGATAGTGGGGAGGTGTGAAGGAGCGGGTGACTGTAGGACCGTTCCTAGTTGTAAGCTAAACCTGTTGAAAAAGTGGTTTAGCTCATTGGCCTTCTCAAGGCTGCTGGCTGCTGGTCTGTCTCTTGCCTTGAGCCCTGTGATCTCCTTCATTCCTGTCCACACATCTTTCACTCTGTTCTGCTGGAATTTGGCCTCCAGCTTCCTCATATAGGCATCTCTGCTTGCCTCAGCTTCTCCCTCAGCTCATGTTGAACACCCCTCAGTTCTTTTTTGTCCCCTGACCTGAAAACCTGTTTCTTCTTGTTCAGCAGATTTTTCAGTTCACTGGTGATCCAGGGCTTGTTGTTGGGAAAGCAGCGTACAGTCCAGGTTGGCAGTATGGTCTGTTCACAGAATTTGATGTACTCTGTGATACACTCTGTCAGGCTGTTGATGTCCTCCCCATGTGGTCTGTGCAGTCTGTTGTTTCAGAGCAGTCCTGCAGTGACTCATTAGCCTCCTGAGTCCACCTCCTCACTGTTCTCGTGGACATAGGCTGCCTCTGGACAGTAGAGACATACCGAGGTGTTAACAACACCAGGCTGTGATCAGCTCTGCCTGGGGGGGGGGGTCAGTGGCACTGTATGCATCCTTTACATTGGCATACAGTAAGTCCAGTGTTGCATTGTCTCTGGTGGGACAGTTGATAAACTTGTTGGAAGTTGGCAGAGTTTTGTCCAAAGTGTTGTGATTAAAGTCTCCAGTAATGAGTATAAAGGCATTTGGTTGCTGTGTTTGTAGCTCTGCTGTGGTGGAGTGGATGACGTCATGTGCTACAATGGTGGATGTGAACTAGGCAAATAATAAGGCCGCATCCCCACAGCTAGCAGCTCAATGTCCAGGCTACAGAAATGTTCCTTAACGGTAACATGTCTGGGATTATGCAACATTCACAAATAGCGCAATCCCTCCTCCCTCCTTCTTACCGCTCTGAGCCACGTCTCTGTCCGCCCGCACACCTGAAACCGGGTACCTCCACGCACTGGATGCAACCACAACTCTGTGAAAGTCATTAGGCTGCACTGTCGGTATTCTATCTTGTCATTTGACAAGCTAGAAACACAGGAAAAACATTGATACCATACAAATTATGAGTTTAGTGCTGTAGGAACATCTGAAGTTGAATCAAACATATAGATTGCATTATCCTGATGTGATAGAAAATAAAGCACACAGACACAGAAAACGGTTTGCTACAGGAACGTCTGATTTACAACTTGCCAATGTTATCTGATTGTTGGGGTCTCTCTCAGGCCTGCAAACTGTCCATTCAGATGTTTTTAATGCCTGCATCTGGTGTGGAGCTGTAAAAAAAAACAACGAAACAAAACTGCATCTCCATGAGAACAGTTCAACTGATAGGCAATCCTTCGTAGTTGATCGCCTTTTGTTTCCAGTCCTCCTGAAGGAATTGGGGGGAGGAAAGCTTCAGGTCAGACATCACGTCTCCCTGCATTAGTGCCTTTCTGTAAACAGTCAAGATGATAATTAACTCCTTGCAGCTGGAACTGCAAGGGAGAAGGGTCAGTTAGAGGGCAGTTCTGCTACAATACTTTGACATGACTGCCAAGGCAAGAGATCGAACCAGCGACCCTCTGATAGATGGACTACTACTCTTCCTTCTGAGCCACAGTCGCCCAAATTTGCTCCGTACAGTGGAATATAAATGGAGGGTAGGGTGATTAATCACAAATCTCTCAACCACTTTTCAGATTACTTATCTTATATGTTTAAAACTACTGTGCCATATACAGTGTAGCATGATGAAAATAGTTCAGCAAAAATGTGTGTCCAGTTAGGAAAATAATATCATGTCTGGATGGTGCTGAGAGGTAGCAAGGAAATGCATGGCATCACACATTTACAGTCATAGTAGGATGGTGGATGTATGAAATCTCTGTGGTCTGTGTTCAGGCTTATTTTGCAATGCAGTGATGTAAACAATTGCTACCTATGATACTGTATGATTAAGTTAGGCTTGTGGTTTGTTGCCAGGCCTGTCAGGGCTATTTGATGCCAGCCTCCACCATGCCAGCCCCTCCGGTCCTGACCCATCCGTCATGAATCTGATTTCAGCTCTGGAGTCCCGAGGTCCACAGCCCCCACCCTCTGCTTCCTCCCTTCTCTCTCAATTCCGCACTCCTTCCTGGCAGGCTGGTGAGTGTCAGCCTCTAAGGGGAATGCTACACCTGGAAAAAAAAAAAAAGAAAAATAATTGTTAGATCTTGGTTCAATTGAAGTACTCTTATTTTTAAATAATAAATAAGAATTTCATTTGTAAAATAATTTGCATTAATTTAATTGTTTTTAGTCTCAAACTGAAAATTTGTGGAATTTAATTGTGACTTGCATTGACCAGCACTGTCCCATGTAATGTTTTTTCTTGTAGCAATGCATACCACGGCCCCAGCTGAGCTTTTTATTTCAGGGGCAATTCCAGGTTCCAGCTCCTTCCCCTCCTCCTCAGCCCTTTCTGCATACCAGCACCCTGGCTCCTTCCCTGGACGATCTTTCACTCCCTCACTATCCCTGCAGGACACGCCTACATTTAGTCCAACTTCTAATGGTTTGCTATCCCCCCATGATCCCCTGCTGCACATCAAAACACCCTCTCAGTCCAGCTTGGGCTTTGATCGCTTGCTGTCTTCCCAGAGTGCCACCTACCGGAACTCCCAGGAGCCCCCAGCCCCTCCTCAGACCCAAGCCCCTTCCACAGCCTCCAGTTGCCATCTGCCCCCTCCCCAGTTCAATCTGTTGTCCTCCCAGCTCCATAACCAGTCATCTCAGCTCTATAATGCCTCCATGTTCTCTTCCACACCAGCCCTGAGGCCCACAGCACCCGCTCTGGCTCCTCCGCCCCAGCCTCATCCAGAGAGAGCAGTTTCCCGTCAGGACAGTGTGATTAAGCATTACCAACGTTCTTCCCCAGCCCAGTCCACAACACTCCCTCTACAACAGTATGTCAGCTGTGGTGGATCATCGGGCTACCAGCAGGTAGCCAGCCACCACCGGCATTCTGGAGTGTCCTGCAGTCCCCTGGGGGAGCAGAGCCCATCCTCTGACCCCAAGCCCTCACCACGGATGGAATCCAAGACATATCGACCTATAATTCAAACTCCATCCACCTCCTCATCATCTGGCACAAAGGGAGCCAAGAGTTCCACCTCCAGCAGTGGCTACTCCTCTTCAGGCTCAGCATCATCATCTTCCCGTACCCCACACACTCCACCATCAGCCTCCTCTTCATCCTCTTCAAGCTCGACAAGCACTGGCTCCTTGTCTGCACCCTCTCGTCAGCAGCCTCCAACTCAGTCAGCACCGCCACCACCACCTCCTCTACCAGTGGTGTCATCCACCCTTGTTCAACAGCCAGCACCCAAACAATGCCTCTCCACCTATGGCTCTCCATCCGTGGCCAAGTCTAGTACAGGCCTACCAAACCAGACCCCTCCCCAGCCACACACTCAGTCCTGTTCTCCCAATCAGCCTCCACCTACACACATGGCCCAGTCTTATGGAGGCTTCAACTCACCTCATGCCCAGGACTTGAGCTCTGGAACCGCGGGCACTGGAGGGAAGGCCTTCACTGGTGTAGGCTCAGGGGGACGCTCATTTTCTGCAGAGATAGTCTTTGGGGACTTTGGCTCAGCTGCTCTCAGAAGAGCAGGCAGTCCTTCCATAGGGTATGGAAGTGCTGGAGGATCAACAGGAAGTGTACCCATATCAGGAGCTGCTGCACATGGCAGTGGCGTTGGATCTGCAGGATCAGGGAGTGGGGCTGCTGCTGTTGGTAATGGAGGTAGCAACTCTTACCACCTGCCTGAGTCTAGTTTATCACCCTCTATCAATTCTACCATCACTCACCCTGGATTACATTCTCCTGCTTCTGCTCGCCCTGCACTTTCCCCTGGAGGCTCAGGGGCAACCAAATACTTGTCCACCATCCTCTCTCCTGCTTTTATGTCCTCACCACAAGGTTTCCCTGATACACAGCAAGCACAGAGTCAATACCACTCAACACCCCCCAAGCTAAAAACAGAGACCAACATACTTGGAGTAGAACGATCCCAAGATGAGGAAGAGGATGATGATGATTTCCTCATCCACCACTTGCTACATGCCCAGAGCTCAACTGCCCATCCATCACAACATCACCCGCCTCCTCAGCAACTACCCCAACCGCTCCCACAGGCTAGGGATGGGGAAGGCAAGGGACTGACCTATGAAATTAACAAGATCTCAGAAGAGCGCTATCACCTTCAGAGTGTCATTCGTACCAATAGCACCACCAGCACTTCAGGTCCTGGAACGGCAATTGGTGACACAGCAACTGGATTAAATAGTCAGTTAGAAATATCACAGAAGAAACAGCGGCAGACCAAGTCAGAGTTGACCATATCAAAGTCCACTGCTGGAGGGGTTGTAGGGATCACAGACTCTTTTCCCCACTCCCATACTACCCACTCCCACCAACAACAGCATGATTCCCTGGGCTCTGTGGTACATTATGGAAGAGGGGACCACTACACACAACATCCACACTCCCAACATTCCCATCACACCTCACACGTTTCCTCACACTCTCAGCAACACTCTCAGCACACTCAACACACACAGCACTCTCACCATTCTCAGCATAGCCAACCCCATTCCCACTCACACAGTCACCCTCACATGGAGCTGAAGAAAACTTCTGATGCAAATGACAATGCCTACTGTACACCAGATGTACAGCAGGCTCAACAAACAGTCCCCCTCTCTCTGATGGATTCGCCACCAGATCCTCCCCATCAAACTCACATGCTGCAGTCTGTCCTTTCCCATACCACCCGCACCAAGTTGGACACCCAGCAAGCTCCATCACAGCAACAGCAGCAGCAACAGCAGCATCCTTTGAGCCAGCAGGCCATGATGGGTTCAGCTGGAGGAACAGGGCCAGCCAGGGTGGAATCCCGCCCACAGAACCAGTCCTCACAGTTGCAACTCCAGCTCCAAACTCAGGGTATAGATACCCACTACAGCCTTGGAGGTCAGCCAAGAGATCAAACCCGAGCAAGTCAGAACTCAGTATCTCCGCTAGACATACTAGAACAATCTCTTTCTCGGACCAACAACAGAGACAGTGGAGGAGCTTTGGACAGAACTGTGGTTGGGGTCTCTGTTACAGGAGGGGAGGGAGGTGGTGGAGACAGACATAGACAGCAGCACAGACTTACGCCCCACCACCATCCCCAACAAACAGCCTCAGATCTTCATGACTTCCTTTCTGAACCAGATTTGGGCTTGTCCACCCCATCACACCTGCACCACCTCAACCAGCCCCAGGCCCATGCCCACCACCAACAACAACCACACACTCATCATCAGCTGGCACATTCTCAGTTAGCTCACCCACACTCCCACCAGATGGCAACAAATATGGGAACTCCCCAACAACAGCAACAGCCCCAACAAAGAGAGACTGAAAACCAGTTGTCACACTCCCAGTTAGACCAGCTCAAACAGCACCAGTTTGACACAGTGAGCCCAGTGGGTAAAGTAGGACAAAATCAAGCTCAGCAGCCCCAGCGGTTTGCACCTCTAACATCCATCTGCTTTCCAGACTCTCTTTTACATGATGAAGACCGCTCTTTCTTTCCTGAGATGGAGGACATGTTTTGTTCAACTGATTACAAGTCAAGCTGTGCTGGGGATTCTCGGGCAGGACAGGCTCAAGAAAGCCTCACCCAGGGTCATGGACAAGGGCAAGACAGTATGGAAGCCTTAAAATCAGGAGGAGCTGGAGAGGGCTATGATATGGTTGGTCATCACAGTGATCAAGGCTATGGACAGTACTGCCATAGCCTTTCAGGAACAGGTAATGGTAATCTGCACTTAGATCTTGACTCTATGAAGACCCATGAGCTTCCCTCCACTGTGAATACTGACCAGCTTGGCCTCATCCAATCCCAAACCCCCACTGTGGGATTGAGTTCAGCAGTTCAAGGGGATGGTTCAGTCAACAAGATAATGGGAGCTGTGGGAGTGGGTGGAAGTTCAAGCACTACTGGTCTGTCCTCACCTATCTTCTGTTCCTCTCGACCCAAGAAACTGCTGAAGACCAGCTCATTTCACTTGCTCAAACAGCGGCGTGAGCCACAACCTCAAACAAAGAAAAATTACGCGCAGGAGTACGAATTTGAGGATGATGAGGATAAAGCTGATGTGCCAGCTGATATTCGCCTGAACAGTCGACGACTTCCTGACCTGCTCCCTGACTTGGTGTCTAGTTGTAGGAAGGTTAGTGGAGTATCAGGAGTAAGTGGACTCAGTCCACTGATGGGTGACATGGACTTCTGCCACCCCTCCAGCTACTCTTCCCTTGGACAACCGCCACAACACCCCCCACAGGATGGCCCAAAGAAAAGAGGCAGGAAACCAACTAAACCAAAACGTGAAGGCCCTCCTCGACCACGTGGAAGACCACGCATCCGTCCTCTTCCAGAGCCTCCTTACTGCAGGGGGCTAATGGGATCAGTGGCTGGAGAAAGTAGGAGGGGTCGTGGGCGGGGTCGAGGCCGAGGTAGGAGGGAGGAAGGGCTTGTGGAAATGCATCAAGATATGAACAAAGCACAAAGCCTCCCATATCATCATCAACAGCAGCATCAACAGCAACAATTCAGCCAAGAGCAGCATCTCCAACAGCATCTACACCAACATCACAGACAGCAGGTAGACCACCACCAAGCACCACAACAACAGCAACAGCATCACCTACATCATCAGCAGCAGCATGATTCCTGTCCTCACCACCAACCACACCATCAACAGCATCATCAACACCACCACCACCACCACCACCAACACCACCACCACCACCACCAACAACAACAACAACAACAACAACAACAACAACAACAACCATCCCAGCAGCCGCAGCAAGAGCCAGTCAGACCTATCAAGGTAATAGTGGCCAAAAGAAGAGATGATCTGTGTCTGTACTCGTCAAGAATCATAGTCACTCCTCGAAAATCTGACTAGGGTAAAAATAGCCCTAGCTCCAATTCCTAGTTCTCTAATGAATTAACTCACCACTTATGACACTCAGAAATGTAAAAAGAATTGACCAAATTACATATGCTGTATTGTGCATGTAATTTATCTAGTGAGCATGTCTTTTAGGTCTTTGAATGTTAATGTTTAAGTTTTAGTTGTTAAATATTAAATCATATATACATTTTGTTACTTAACTGTAACAAAAGCTGAAAGGTACACCGAAATATATTTGCAAAATTGTCACTTTTACTTGGGTGTATGACAGCTAACTGTGCCAAAACTGATATCAATATAAAAGACCTACTGGGTTACAGTTCATCTTATTCTGAATGGTCTTCACCATCTAAGGGTAAATCTTACACCATATATATGCTGTTGTGTAAATCTGCAATAACAGTTAGGTAGTTTAGTTTTACTGGTGTTGGTGTTGTCTGTCTTAGCTTCATAGTGTTGATAAATAAATAGATATGTGTGTGTGTGTATACACACACACACACACACACACACACACACACACACACACACACACACACATAAATGCTTGTTTGTCACTACAGTCACTACAGTGATAAATTTCCCTTTTCTAGTTCTGGCCTGACCACAAAATAGATTATGTAGTCTAAGAACAAAACTTAACAAAAGTAGTTATGCTTAGCATTATAGAGTATTATAATATACAACCATGATTCCAAGAAAATTGGGATGCTGTGTAAAACATATATAAAAACAGAATGCAATAATTTGCAAACAGACTTTGTTTACAGAGGGTTGTACAAAGTGTTCCTGAGCTCATGTACTAGTATCCTTTATATAATCATGCGTTTCACAAAGTGATGAACCTGGAGGCCTTATGTTTAAGACTGAGCCTTTTGAGGATGCCCCTTTCATACCCAGTCATGATACCTTCACCTGTTACAGATGAACTTGTTTTTCTGTAGAGTGTTTTTTGAGCATTCCAAAACTTTCCCAGTCCCTGTCCCAACTTGTTTGAAATGTTTTGCTTCCAACAAATTCAGAAAAAACATATTTTACAACAATAAATGAAGTTGATGAGGTAAAACATTAAATATATTGTCTTTGTACTGTTTTCAGTTGAATATATATGTCAAAATTGATGAGCAAATTGTTGCATTCTGTTTTATTTATGTTTTAAACAGCATCCGAACTTTTTTGGAATAGGGTTGTACCTCTGTGAAACCAGCCCCTGAGGGGTTTAACACAATCAGCATCAATGGCTTATGTTCAAGATATCATAGGTATTTAAGATACAATAATTCCAACCTAAAAAGTTTCATACTTTATGCTGAAAGTCCTGCCAAATGTCTTAATCCATCCACCTTGCCTGTTTCTCAGATCAAACTGCCCATTCCCACCATGCTTCCATCAGAATCCTTTTTGAGGACAGACTCACTTTCCAGCACAGAGCCAGGTCTTTCTGATGGATCAATGGGGTCAGCACCATCTCTGGGCCTAAGTCCTGGACCCAGCACCACCATGGACATCAGCAGAAATGAGTTGAACCAGACTCAAGACAAGATAATGAAGCATCAGCAGAAAGCTGGCGAGGTAAGGAGAACATTGGAAAAGCTTCACCAAAAATGCTGTCAGAATGAATCAATCATCTCTGTATGGGCTTGTTATTATTTATTTATTTATTTTTCTGACAAATGCTAAACTTGTTTTTTTTATATTTGTAATCATTCCAATTCCTAGTATAAAAATGTCAAAGGTTTGAAAGGATGATGAGTACCTCACATGAAATCAGTACAGATTTTTCCCTGCAAATTTGAATGGACCGACACTGATGACCAAAGCTCAGAGTTTTCTCATCTTATTCAAAAAAGAACTTGGAGACAAGATATTTTTGGAGAGCTGAAACTGCTAACTGGTATTGACCTAAAAGAGGCATTGATCCTTTTGCTTAAAGTAATCCATAGTATTAGTAAGCAATAGCAGAGAAGTGTGTGAGAGTGGTGCAAGATATGTATGAGGGCAGAGTGACAGTGGTAGGTGTGTGGTAGGAATGATGGATGGGTTGAAGTTGGAGGTGGGATCAAGGACTGGCTCTGAGCCCTTTGTTGTTTGCTATGGTGATGGACAGGTTGATGGATGAGATAAGGCAGGAGTCTCCATAGACTATGATGTTCACGGATGACATTATAATCTGTAGTGAGTATAGGGAACAGGTTGAAGAGAGCCTGGGGAGGTGTAGGCATGCAGTGGAGAGAAAAGGAATCAAAGGCAGTTGGAGCAAAATGGAGTACAGTGTATGTGCATGAGTGAGACGGAGGACAGCAGAATGGTGAGGATGCAAGGAGTACAAAGGTGGATTAGTTTTAACACTTGGGGTCAATTGTTCAAAGTAACAGGGTAAGGAAGAGAGGTGAAGAGTTAGTGGAGGCAGGGTGGAGTGGGTGAAGAAGAGTGTCAGGGGTGATTTACAACAGAAGGATACCAGCAAGAGTGAAAGAGAAGGTTTACAAGATGGTAGTTAGAGCAGCGATATTGTATGGTTTGGAATCAGTGGCACTATTGAGCTGGAGGTGGCAGAGGTCAAGATGCTAAGATTTTTCTTTGGAGTGATGAGGATTAGAGGGACGGCGTAGGCCCAGAGAGGTGAGATTGGGATGGTTTGGACATTTGTGGAGGAGGGATAATGGGTATATCAGGAGAAGGATGCCAAAGAAGGTGGAGCTGCCAGGCAAGAGGAAAAAAGGAAGGCTAAAAAGGAAGTTTATGTATGTGTTCAGAGAGGACATGCAGGTGGCTGGCACGATAGAGGAAGATGCAAAGAGATGGATGCAAATGATCTATTGTGGCAACACCTAACGGAGGAGCAGGCAGGCGAAGAAGTTAAAGTTTAGAAGTTGTGATTATAAATTTACTCCCCCTTTCAGTGTGCAGTGTGAAAGGGGGCAATAAAATGATGGACAACAAAATAAATATTTTCAATGTGAGTGATATCGAGGCACAATCAACTTGATAGATAAATGTGTTCCTGATTTTATGTGACCTGCACAATGAAATCTTGAAGATAACAGGCATTTGTGAGCATCTTGAAAGGGATGGCATTATATTGCTACTGATGTAAATACAAAGCAAACTTTATATCTAACAATCTTTAAAGAACTTGCTTAATAGATTTTTGAAAGCTTTTTACTTTAATGTTAACACAGATGACATGGAAGAAAGAAACAGATGATCCACTGAATCCAGAAACCTGGGCTACTATGCAGAAACTCTCCACTTCAGTAAGTTTTTTCACATTCAAAATGAGCCAGGAGCTTCACATATAATTCAAACCTCATCCATTCAAAGTCAAGCCTCTGGTAGAGAGAGAGCAACACATTCTGTACTTTCTTCACCTATAGTTCCTATAGGTACTTATGCCAAAACCTGTATGAAAAGGTACTACATTGCCTTGGTATTTGTTAAAACTAGAAGTCAGAAATTATATAGTGTTGTAGTGTCCATTGGAACAAAACACTGTATTTTCATTTTGTGATTTGAGGTTTGGAGAAAAAGAGGTTATAGTTGACTGACAGCCAGCTCTTTCTGACTGACAAAAGAGAGAGGAGAGAGATGGCTGTTACCAGGGCAGCTGTTGCCATGGTTACAAATTTTTTTAGTGCAGGAGCCTTGCTGCCACCTGCTGTCTGTTAAGTTTCATTACCTACAGCTTAGTGTACAGGTCCAGTATCAATTGATCTGTTTAATGGGTCATGTTAGAGTTGAGTGAAAGTAAAAATCTTTCATTCTTATTCCCACTCAGAGTGGAGGTGCGCACAACAACTTTTGGAATGTCTGTACAATGTAACATCAGTTATAATCAGAATCAGTCAGAATCAGAATATTTTATTGATCCCTGAGGGGAAATTGGGTCCGTTGCAGTTGCTCCCCTTGTGGAACAGCAAAAAAATAAAACAAAATAAATCAATCATAAACAATGAACAAAATGAAATATGTAAATGTAAATATGTAAACTATGTGTATTACGCTACAATAAATAACAACTGTCTAGAAATATATCTGTTGTGCAACATTCTACATTAATGAACAATAATAATAGAATACTAGAATACTCCTACTGCCAATACTAATACTACTGTTGCCCATAAAGTTGTAATAATTTTGTTTTCAGACACTATCCTCTGTTTATTCCTATTTAAATGCATCAGTCATCACTTTTGACCAGGTGCAATGATTACATTATGTAATGTAATCATTATGTACATTATGAAGATATACACTTTGTCTCTCAAGAATAAACCAGATTGTCATAATCATTTCATGGAGAGAGGTAAACATTTTTTATTCCAACTTTATGAGCAACAGTGTATAATATGTTAGTATATGCAATATGCATTCCATAGGGGTGCAAAGAAGAATAAAGCTTTTACTATTTTTGTTTCCAATCACTTTTCATGCATCTTCACTGTCTGCACTTGTGGTAATAATTTGTCCTTAATTTCACTGATCCATTTCCATCCATGTCGTTTTCAGACAATTTCCTAATATTTCAGTCCTATTTATGTATTTCCATATCATCCATATGTTGGATTGCTGTTCATTCTGCATATTATTTGCGGCTGAAGATAGAAAAGGTTTTATACAAATAACGTAAATTTATCAATGTTTTTGGAGAAAAACATCACTGAGTAAAATGTAACGATGAACAATGTAGCAGATGTAGGGTAGATTCTAGTGTGCGTACATATGATTAATCATCATCACTTCAGGTGTAACAAAAATGTGTGATGAGATAATTCTTCATGTTCTTCTTGTTCTAAGAATTTTAAACAGAAATCTGCCATTTGGGTGAAATAATTTCATAACAGCTCATACTAGTAATGAATCAACAAATTTTCTGCAACTATTTTGATTATTGATTAATCACAAATTAATTAGAAATTCATTTTTCAAGCAAAAATGTCTGATGGTTCCTAGTCAAAGCATTTCTTATGTGATGGTAAATTGAATATCTTTTAAGTTTTGAACTGATGGCTTGACATAACAATTTTCTGACGTTTTATATACCAATTGACTACTGAGTTACTTTAGAAATAAATCAGTTTAATTGAAGATGATAGTTATACAGCCAAACATTTTTCCTCTGCAGTTGGTGGAGACCAAAACAAAGCTGAAAGAAGAGGGAATATTTGACATACTCATCGTGAATTCATACTTTGTGTCTGCTGGATGTGTAAATTGGCAACTGTTAGCTAACATATTCACCATAATCGTAACTTTTTAGGGTTAGAAAGATATGGTAACAGTTTGGTCTGCAGCCACCTTAAAAAAATCATCTGACTGACCAACTACGCATTACAGTGGAAAAGGAGAGACAACCTCATAAAGCGTCAGTGATGAGATTCTGCTCTTTTGCAGGCTGATGAGAAGGTTTTCGACTTTAAACCTGGCTTCATGGCCTCTTTTTTGGACTTCCTGAAGACAGGCAAAAAACAGTCAGGCCTTGAGCTTGGACATGATGGAAGTGAGCAGGTAGCACTAAATCCCTGTTCCTCTCTGAAGGGAGGAATCAGGCCCTTATCCCCGCCTCCCCCTCCTCTACCACCAACTTCCCCACA
Organism: Chaetodon auriga; assembly: GCF_051107435.1. Lineage (NCBI taxonomy): Eukaryota > Metazoa > Chordata > Actinopteri > Chaetodontiformes > Chaetodontidae > Chaetodon > Chaetodon auriga. The sequence goes on from NC_135089.1 coordinate 23,542,621, forward strand.
GCAGCCCACAGGAACATTCAGCGAAGGAGGGCAGGGTGAGGGGCCGGGCTTGGCTCTCAGCAGCTGCTCGAGTCCCTGCAAGCCTCTTGATGAGGAGCTAAAAAGGAACCTGGAGACGCTGCCCTCCTTCTCCTCTGATGAGGAGGACTCGGTCAGTAAGAATCAGGACCTGCAGAAGAGCATCTCATCTGCTATCTCTGCCCTCTATGACACCCCACACTCGTTGGCTGCTGCAATGGCTTCTGCCATCATCAAAGTCCCACCCACCTTGTCCACGCCTACTCCACAGGAGTCACCACTCAGCCCCCCTCTCCCTGCCATGCCTCCCCTCATCCCCAGTATGGAGAATGGAAAAGAGGAGACCCTCACTTATAATCAACATCACATACAGGACAAGGAAGAACAAACAATGGTGTCCCCACAGTCGAATATAGAAAAAGCAGAGGAGAGGGAGATTGAGCAAGTAGGAGAAAAGGAGGAGGAGGGAGGAGGGAGGACTGCAGATAATGAAGAAATAATGAGAGTTTCACAGAATCAACATCAGGGAACTATGGAAGAGCAGGAGGAAGAAGAAGAAAGGATGTCTGAAATGCAGATTTTGGAGGTGCCTAATGTTGAAGGTAATGGATGTGGTTGCTCATATGTCTGTTTTCTCTTGTCTGTCTGGCACCTTGTCTTTCTTTAAAACTGTCTTTAACAAGGAATATTAACCAGGAGTCAACATTTCTCCTGCTCAAAAAATGGATTTTTTGAAATTGGAAATGCTAATTTGACAAAATAATCTTAACCCACGGTCTAGTCACTAGCTTTTCAAAGCTTTCAACTGCATCTCGTGGTCTTCATCAGCAAGTGGAGTCACTCAGTTGTCATGGAGTTGGTTTACCTTTGCGAGCAAGCTATGGAATGTCAGTTATGTAATGCTTGTATACTTGGGGAGAATTTAACCCCTGTCTCTGTTTAAAGATGTTCTCTGGTGTCATGTTATGTCATGTCATGTTAATGTCCTCTTTGATTTTTCTCTGGTTGCTGACTGACTCCTAGTCAATGATTTTTGGTCCCTTCCTCATTGCCACTGTGATGCTTGAGGTTACACGTACATCACACATTTGTCACTCATCCATACAAGCAGCACAAAGTTCAAGGAAGAGTTGAAAGCTCCTTTTTTAAGTTTCATTGGGTCATGAGATGACATCTGAACCAACTTCATGTCAACTGAGCCAACCATACCATTCACTGATTGGGCCAACAGAAAGCTAGTGAGTGGACCTTTCTTTGATTATTATTTATCTAAAATAAATCAGATGGCTGTTCATTGGTGGATTGTGTTGTTGCTGCATAAGAGACTCTTACTGGTAGATTTAGGCACCTGCACAGTGATGGAGGGTCCTGCACAAAATCAGGTATCTAAAATATAAGACTATTGTTTTGAGTCCTGTACCATAATCCTGTGTCATGAAAAAACACAACAAACCAATAAATGAAAATGTGACCTCAAAGTTATTTCCTGTGATTTTAAAAACTTGTAAGAGTTAGAAGGTAACTTTCTCATTTGTTCCTTTCACTCTGTTTTTCAGATTCTCCATCAGGACCTGTACTTGCTCCTGCACTTCCGTCACCATCACCGTCTATCTCCCCCTCGCCACCCACCTACTCTACACCATCCCCCCTCCCACCCCTATGTCTGTCCGTGCCCTCCCCACTGCCAAACCAGCAGGAAGAGGAGGAGGCATATCCAACTTATCCTCTTTCCGAGCAGCAGCAGCCCTCCCTCCAACAGGCTCCAACTGCAGGCACCTCCCCACCCCCCTCCACCTCCCCTCCGGCCATTTTGTCCTCACCCCTCTCCAACCTTCCCCTGGGCCAGTCCATCCCTCCTCCGTCCACCACACCTCCCCCATCATCCTCTGATCAGGACCAAGAACCTGAAGTTGGGCAGCCTTCACCCTCCTCTTCCTCACCTTCTTCATCGTCCTCTCCACCACCATCACCTCCAACCCCGGAAGAGGCCCCAGCATCCCAGCGTCTTACCTCCCTCCACCTGGCAAAGAAACAGACTGATGCTGCCATAGCTGGTGAGAGTGAGGAGGAGGACAGTGAGAGTGGAGGCGAGGGAATCTTTCGTGAGCGGGATGAGTTTGTGGTTCGAACTGAGGACATTGGGACTCTTAAGGTGAGTACCTCTTGCTTGCAGGAAGTATGTATGGTGAATAAATCTTACCATTAACACTGTGTGTGTGTCACCAGATGGCCTTGCAGACAGGCCGAGAACCCCCACCCATCTGGAGGGTGCAGAAAGCCTTGCTCCAGAAATTCAGCCCAGAGATTAAAGATGGTCAAAGGCAGTTCTGTGCAACCAGTAATGTGAGTTTTTCAGCAGACATACATTTAACTCTACACTCCCACAAATTCAATCGACACTAAATTACATAGTAGAGTAGAGGTCAAACTGAACATTTGTTGTAGCCTGGCTCCAGACCTACCCACATCTATACATATACAGTATTCACATGGAGGGGTGCATGCGCACGCAGCAACTGGCAGCATAGTAGCATGATGGTTTGTCTGTTTGTTTGTTAATATAATTCTTTAAAGTTATCCTAGCACTCTTTCATATCCGATCGCAGTTTTAATGCATATCCGAAACCTCCATGCATTACTAGCCCTGCAGAGATCATTTTTCTGGATCGGTCACAATGAAATGGACTGTTGGATGTATACTGCTGGTGCTGTTATGGGAAACTTCCCATTTGGCAGAAGTCTGGGGCAGCACCTCTCAGTCTCGAACTTTATACTGCTGAAGTTCGACCAACCAGGGAACTCTAGGCCACCTCCAGATCTAATCTTCCCGAACATCGCCGATATTGAATGGCAGTATGGAAAGAACGGGAGCTCTACCAACACACCTTGTCGGAGAACAAGGAAGCGGGGTAGGAGAGGTGGATTATGCGAGCGAGTGAGGCGGCCTCTGTTGCGTGTTCCTCTGCCCTCAATCATCCTTGCTAACATGCAGTCCCTCCAAAATGAGTCTGATGAATTGCAAGCCAATGTCTGATACCAACATGAATTCAAAGAAGCCTGTTTCCTGGCCCTGACAGAAACATGGCTGGGAGAAGTGGACTTGGTCGCTGGCATTGCATTGGATGGTTTCGGTGCACCTTTCTGCATGGATTGGATCACAGCGACCACTGGCAAGTCGCAAGGGGGCGGGGTGTGCCTGTGCATAAATGAGCACTGGTGTAAAACAACACTAGTGAGAGAAAGACTGTGTACAAGACATTGAACTGCTCTCAGTCTCCATGCGCCCCTTCTATCTACCCAGAGAATTTCCGCAGATCTTCGTAACTGAAGGCTAATGAAAGCACTGCCGTAGAATCGATCTATAGTACTGTCCAGAAATTACAGGCAGTGTCCCCCGATGCCCCAAACCTAATTTTAGGTGACTTCAATCACTTTTCATTGGACAAAATTCTAAAATGTTTTTATAAACAGGTGTCCTGCCCAACTAGAAATGGGAAGACTCTTGATCAGTGTTATGGCTCCATCAAAGGTGCCTACAAATCTGTCCCTCTCCCTCCCCTGGGTTCTGCTGATCACAACTGCGTGCACCTTATACCAGCATATTGCACTCACCAACAGAGGGGGAAAGTGGATACCAGGCAACTGAAGGTCTGGTCTGAGGAGGCTATGCTGGTGCTGCAAGGCTGCTTGGACTGTACCTTGTGAGAGGAGTTTGTCCAATCTTCACGGGACATAGATGAACTGACAGAAGTGGTCAGCTCATGGGTTGCATATTGTGAGGACACTGTAATCCCTAAAAATGTTGTCAAAAAATACCCAAATAACAAGCAATGGGTGAGGAAACAACTTAAAGACGTGTTGAAAAAGAAAAGGCTAGCATTCAGACAAAATAACCTTCAGGAATTACACAGCATCCAAGGAAGAGATTAAACGTGAAATCAAAAGGGCCAAATGGGACTATAAACTCACAGTGGAACACAAACTGAGCAATAACCTCCTATGGGGCGTTATGCAGCATTAAAACAATGGTGGGTCTAAACGACAAAATGAAGAAAAAGGTGGCATTGGAAGGCTTCACCTCAGACATATCCCTGGCCCAAGAACTAAATCAATTTTATTCAAGATTTGACAAACATGATTTCAGCAATGAAATTTTTGGCCAAAAACAGTCATTCCTGTCCCTGTCCCAGTCAGTTTTCCGTTTCCCTGCACAAAGTGTTGTGAACACCTTCAAACACTGCAAATCCAAAACAAGTCCGGGCCCAGACAATATTGGCAGCCGTGTTCTTTCTTGTTGCTCAGAACAGCTAGCCCCCATTTTTAATTATATTTTTAATCAATCTTTGTGCCAACAGAAGTCAAAAGTCAATTTATAGTCCCTGTTGCAAAAAATAGCCACCCAAAGACTTTAAATGATTACTTGTGATGAAGCTGATCAAAAGAGAACTGACACTTAGGACGAACAGCCTCCTTGACCGACTACAATTTGCATATAGACTCAACAGAGGGTCTGTTGCAACTGTAACAGTACTCAACTTCATCCTTAAACACTTTGGGGCAACAAAAACCATGCCAGATTACTGTTTTTGGACTACTTGTCAGCCTTTAACACCATTCAGCCCCTCCTGCTGGTTGAGAAGCTCCTGCATCAGTTCCAACTGGAGACCAACCTTGTGGGCTTGATATTGGACTTCCTCACTAACAGATTCCAGTGAGTGCGAGTAAATGGTCATCTCTCTGACTTGCCACTCACATCAACTGGCTCACCGCAGGGGTGTGTTCTCTCCCCCTCCTCTACATTCTGTACACCAATGACTGTCACTCTGTGGCTGAAAATCGATACTTTGTGAACTTTGTTGATGATACGGTTATTGTCAGCTTACTGAACAATGAGGAGACTTGACACGGTCCGGTCATTGACTACTTTGTAACATGGTGTCAGGATGCCTTTCTTGAACTCAATGCCTCAAAGACTAAGGACATGTGCATTGACTTTAGGCAAAATGTCACTAACACTGTTAAAACTAGTATAAATGGTCAAGAAATAGAGGTTGTTAAGGAGGTCAAGTATTTAGGCTCCATTATTGATGACAAGCTGTGTTTTGAGCCAAATACTAGTTTGCTTTGCAAGAAAGGCCAGCAGCACCTGTATTGCCTTAGGAAGTTGGCCAAGTTTAATGTGGACAAGACCCTAGTGACCCTTTTCTAAAGGTCCTTTGTTGAGTCAGTTGTCTCCTTCTCCCTAATCTGCTGGTATGGGTCCATCACTGTAAAACAAAAACAAAAAAAAACTCCCCTTCCAAGTTAATTAAGGTGAGCAGCTGCATCGCAGGTTCTAAGCAGAAAGGCCTGGAGGAGGAGGAACTTTTTCAGAAGCAGATGCTAAGAAGGGTTGAATCTGTCCTGTCAGTTCTCATCCCTTACAGGCAGAATTTCAGATGTTGCCATCAGGATCACGCTTTAAACTCCCAAAATTCAGAACCAACAGATATAATCATGCTTTTGTACCTGCGGCCATTTTACTTCTTAATTCTACAAAGAACCATAGATAACCCCCCCCAAGGGTGCACACTGCTGTAGTATTTTCATAGAAAGAAGAAGGAAGAAGGAAAGGACTAAAGACAGTATAGTATTTAAATTCTCAGAATTCAGATCATTCACTTCTTTGGACATTTAAGAGTATTATTTATATATTTTTATTGACTTTCATGTTGTGTAACGTGATTAGATTTTTCATATAGAATAATACTGTTTGTCATTCTTATTCTTCATGTGTCCTCCCTCAGTATCTGGGTTACTTTGGTGATGCGAAAATGCGCTACCAGCGTCTGTATGTGAAGTTCTTGGAAAACATCAACAAAAAAGATTATGTCCGAGTGTGTTCTCGAAAGCCATGGCATAGGGCTGGTCAGACTCTGAGGTAAGGCTGAGTTTGATTTTCTTGTTAAATGTTTCTGATTGTCACTCTCCAGAGCTCCAGCTATACTAAAACCACAGATCTGAACCAAATTCAGTCAGAAAAAGAATATATCAAATAATATCAAATAATTAACTAGCTCCCTGGGCCTTCAGACATTGTAGCTTCAGTCACTCTGTGTCTTTCTTTTTTCACGTACTGATTGGCAGGCGCCAGTCACTACCTAAACAGCTGCCCACAATTCACAATCAAACCCCACCTCGAGTGGAGAGAGACGACAGAGAGAAGGAGAAACAGAAAGAGAGAGAGCTGAAGGAGCAAAGAGAAAAAGAACAAAGAGAGAGGGAGTACAGAGAGAAAGTAGAAAAGGAGCATAAGGAAAGAGAGAGGAGAGAGAAAGAGGAAAGAGAGCAAAAAGAAAAGGAGAAATGGGAGAGGGAGCAGAAAGAGAGGAACAGGAAAGAAATAGAGAGGGAAAAAGAGGACAGAGAGCGAAAAGAAAGGGAGTGTAGGGAAAATGAGAAGGGAATTGAATGGGGGAATGAGAGGGAGAGTGAAAGAGGAGAGAAGGAGCAGAAAGAGAAAGAGAAAAGAGAGAAAGAGCTAAGAGACAGGGAGCGAGTGGAATATGAGAGGGAGCAAAAAGAGAGAGAGTTGAAAGAGAGAGACAGAAGGAGCAGGGAGCAAAGAGACAAGGAGAAACAGGATAGGGAGAGGAAAGAAAGGGAAAGACAAGAGAGAGAGCAAAAAGAGAGGGAAAGACAAGAGAGGGAGTGGAAAGAGAGGGAGCAGAAAGAAAAGGAAAAAAAGCATAGGGATCAAAGTGACTGGGAGAGGCAAGAGAGAGAACAAAAAGAGAGCGAGAAACAAGAAAGGGAGAGAAGACATAAAGAGACAGACAAGAGAGAAAAGGAGCGTAGAGAAAATGAGAAACAGGAGAGGGAGCAGAAAGACAGAGAACGGAGGGAGAGGGATAAAGAGAAAGCAAGGGAGCAGAAAGAAAAGGATGGAAGAGAGAAGGAGAAAGATAAGGACAAACAAAAGGATACAGACAAAGAGAAAAAAGAGAGAGAGGCACGAGAGAGGAGAGATGGCACAGTGGAGTTTGCAAGGTTGAAGGAGGATAAGAGAGCAGGAGTGAAGAAGATAGAGTGTCAGTCCAGAGCCAAGACTTCGAAGGACAATGCAGGGCCTCCTCCCAAGAAGAGGAAGAAGTGGCTGAAGGAGGTGCTATCCTCCTCCTCCTCCTCCTCCTCCTCCTCCTCCTCTGACTCTTCCGCACCCAGTGATGACGAAGGTCAGCTGGTCTGTGTGTGTGTGTGTGTGTGTGTGTGTGTGTGTGTGTGTGTGTGTGAGTGAGTGTGAGGGTGCATGCATGGGTGTGTATGTGCGTCCATGGGTGTAGTACACATTCATTTGTTAATGACATATTAATGCATACATTAATAATATTAATAATAATAATAATAATAATGTTAAGGCTTTGTGTTTTAGGTCATGTGTGGGGTGGAGTTAACAGTCGAGCCATGAGGGAGATGTTCAGGAGCTACGTGGAGATGCTGGTCAGCACAGCACTCGACCCTGATATGATCCAAGCACTGGAAGACACTGATGGTGAGCATGGTCAGACAGAGGAACCTGATTGAAAGGCTTCAATGAACGTGTGAATGAGTTGAGAATTGTAGCGAGAAAGATTGTCCAGAAAGACAATAATGGCCTTTTGCTGTTGTCAGTTCGCTAGCTACCAGATCACCACACTGGTTGGTTGGTTTTCAACCATACCAGTGCTTTTGCAAAGCTAACAATTTTCAAAGGCATAGTGCGGAAATTCAGATTGTTGAATGTATTTTCTCAAAAGTCACCTTGTTTAGTGTGATAGATAGCTGTTACGGTTGCTTGTAATGTACAGTGAGTGAACAAGAAACTGAGGCTGAAGGTACACATAACCATGCCATTACATGCTGTGGCATGATAACATGCATTTCCAGTATGCCTTAACAGCAAGGAGTAACCATGCTGTCCTGGAATATTATGTTCTGCTTGGAAGTCTGGCCAAATCATGAATCGTGGACCAGAAAGAAACCAACATTTTTAAAAGTGTTTCGCATTCTGTGTAAACATGCACATATGATGAATGTCAAAATCCAGCTCTAGGCTTCTACTTCAGAGGTTGAATATTTTGATTTAGATTGTCACATTGGCCTTCAAATGTGGATGAGTGATGAGACCAAGACAGAAATCAGTTCAACCCTTGAAAGAGCATTTATTGAAACACCATGTGCAGGAGAGTAACAAAAAAACCACAGCAACCTTATACCCTCCCACCAGTAGTGGAGGAAGTACTCAAACACTGTAACTTAAAGGTCCAGTGTGTAGGATGTAGGGAATCCACTGGTAGAAATGGAATGTGATAATCATATTTTAAATTTATGTACAATCACAACAATCATTGTGTTTTCGTTAGCTTAGAATGAGCCCTTTATATGGGTCCTTCTTCCACAGAGTCTGCCATGTTGCATCACCATGTTTCTACTGTAGCCTAGAACAGACAAACCGCTCACTGGCTGTAGAGAGGCATTTTTAGTGGCCACCATAGAGGAGGGTGAGGAGTATTCAGATGGTTACAATCTGCTACCTCACCACCAGTAAATCCTACTCTCTGGACCATAGAGTAAAATTAGAAATAAAGAGACAAAATGTGAAATATCACATTACTTTTTTCTTGGGGGAAAAGAGGACAGAGAGCAAAAGGAGTGGGAATGATAAAATGGACTGCATGTATATAGCACTGTTCTTGTCTATTCTATGTGTCATCTGCTCATTATGAGCATTAACCATTCACACACACACACACACACACACACACACACACACACACACACAGACACACACACACACACACACACACACACACACACACCAATGGCACAGCATCGGGAGCAATTTGGGTTACAGTATCTTGCCCAAGGATACCTCAATATGTAGACTGCTGAGGCCAGGGATCTAACTACTGAACTTCTGATAAGTGGACAACTGCTCTACCTCCTGAGCCACAGAAAGAGGGGAGGAGCAGAAAAAGATGGAGACAAGACAGAAAAAACAAAAGGACAGAGAGAGAAAGGAAAGTGAGAGAGAGCATGAAGAGAGACTTGAAAGAGAGGCATACAAGGAACAGGGAGCAAAGAGAGAAGGAGAAACAGGATATAGAACATAAAGAAAAGGTGTAGAAAGAAAAAACAACAGAAGGATCAAAGTGACAGGGGGAGGCAGGAGAGAGTGCAAAAAGATGGAGAAAGAAACAAGACAGGGAAAGGGAGAGACGAGATAAAGAGAGACAAAGGTGAGGGTAAGATACCTAACTGTGCTGAACTCCTCAATTTGCGGGCTCTCACTATCTTCTAAACATGGATTTTTTTTGCATCTTTTAGCATTTACATAATTGTAACATGTTAATATTACTGCCAGAATTTATTGTTCAATTTCAAGTTGTTTCAAAGTTAGAAAACAAACTATCAAGGTGTCAGTGAAGATTCTCCAGGTCATGGTTATCCAAGGAGGGTTGAATGAAGGGAAACTAGACCTTTCATCCAAGGTGCTTCTTCAGGTCTAATTGACTGGTGGGGATTCATGGTGGTGTTGTCAAGGTCAATGTTACCACTTGGATTGCTGGTGCTCCTGGCTGTGTAACAACAGTCCCACATGAGGTAGTTGTCAACTCTCCTGGGAGGCATTGTAGGTGGGGGACAAGTGGTGTTGTAGACCTTCTCCTTGGTTGAGGGATAGTTTCTCTATTTTAAAGTTAATAGCCTCCCTCACTCCTCTTTCAAACCATCTGTCCTTCCTATCCACAATGTGTATGTTGTTGTCCTTGAATGAATGTCTCTTATCTTTCAGGTGGAGGTAAATTGCTGAGTCTTGACCTGAGTTTGCCCTCCTGTGCTGAGCCATGCTTTTGTTAAATGCTGCAAGTCTGTGCATTTCTCATTACTGCGTACATTAGATTGCTTTTCTTGTGTTTGGGTGTGTGGTCTTCTTTTCTTCACCACCCACAGTGTTGGAAGAACACCAACATGTTGGAAGAACACCAACACTGTGGGTGGTGGAAAAAAAGAAGAACAAACGCAACATCGTCATTCCATACGTGTCTGGAGTATCTGAGAAACTCTGGAGGATTTTCAGTAAACACTGCATCCCTGTTTTTTCAAACACAGCTACAGACTAAAACAGAAACTTTTCCACCCAAAAGACTACACACCCAAGCACAAGAAAAACAAGCTAGTATATGCAGTCCAATGCAATGAGGAATGCACTGTATATTGGGAAAACTAAACAACCATGAAACCAATGCATGGCCCCAGTGAAGTCAGAATCTGAAATGATCAAGTTTGTGTCTTAAACAGTGGGCAGGTTTTTGGACTTAAGAGACTATGCTCCTTTTAGTTTATGTGTCCAGCAGCATCTAGCCACTGAGAGGGAGGATGACATAGAAGAAGAGGAAGACATAGATGAGGGTGACTTATTACAATTACAATGAACTTCATATGTGTTCAACTTTGGCATTCCAGGCTAATGTTCTGACAAGACTAAATTAGTTGTGATCACTTTCCAATTTTGAATCAGTTTGGAAGATCCATGGTGATGGAAACTGAATATAAAGTCAAAAATTTGACCTGTGCCCAGTGGAACAAATTTGAGGAAGGCACAGCAGCCACTCTAGGGGAAGTCAATAGTACTGATCCATTGCTCAGTGCAGTATCTTACATACAGTACAATCATTAAGTGCAGTGACCTTCAGAGTGGCCTCAAAGATAGTCCCTAATTGTGATACCTCAAAATTTGCATTATTGTTCATGGTGGAACAATGATTGTGCAGAGAATGATAGTGCAGAGAAAAGTAGTAGAGTAGTAGTAGAAAGTAGAAGTAGAAGAGAAAACAGGCATGTTGAGACTTGAGAAAGCACCCTACTTGCATGTTTTTGGGCATGCTCAAATGTTAACAACTCAAATGAAACTCAGCACCTCCAATTGCGTCTCAGTATTTTGCTGGAAAATAATGGATTTCCACTTTGTGTTCATGTGTTCATGTTCAAATCTTGAGATCTTATGTGGTTCTCATGAGAGAGGGTAATATAGAGCATGAGTGAATTAACTTTTTAAATAAAGAGGTGCAGGTGATATGCATTTATTGCAGTTTTAAGGTGAAGAACAACCTTTACCATGCCAGCACTGTCATTGAAAACAACCACTGAAATCACTTAATCTTGTTATACTGGTAACACCCTTCCCAGCTCTCTCATAATAATAGGCAGTGACAGTGGTTAAAATGTGATATTTATGTAAATGAGCGTTCTACTTCTTTAACTCCTCAGATGAGTTGTACCTCCCACCCATGAGGAAAATTGATAGCCTGCTAAGTGAACAGAAGAAGAGATTGTTGAGGAGAGTCAACATGAGTGCTCAGCACCAGGTAAACCTACACATCCTTCTAGTTTGTTTGTTGGAAGTGACTGTCAATTGATAATTATTTACAATAAGTACCTTGGTGTAGGTTTAAAACAAATAGAGACTGCAGATACATTTTTAAAAAAGGAGCTTCTTTCCCCCAACCATATTCCCACACCTGTGAGAAAAGCTGTATCTCATGCCTTTGACTGCATTCTGCTTTCCTTTCTCCAGGAAGCTTTACATATATTCCCCAAAATGACAGCAGACCCGTTGGAATCTGGAGCTGTCAAAGTTCACCTTGGTGGGGAGGGTTACAATCGCAAAACGCTCAACTGGGTCAAGAGGACTATTCCTAAGCAACAGGTCAGAAGTAGCAAAGCTATAGCATCATACTCTTTACTTCCATTGTACATTGTACATGGTTGAAGGGAACCAGTCCTTGGTTGACAAAAACATGTTTAACAGACAAGATCCATGTTAAGCTTGATGATATTTACAGAGGTTCAATGCCATACAATGACTTAACCTGACAAAGAGTAACATACAAAATCTAACTAGTTTGTACAGTTTCACACATGTACACGCAAGAAAAACAAAAAACAGGAACAAAAATGTGATTAAGACTGGCTCGGAGGGGGGCTGGTTCAGAGATGGTGAGGCATCTCATGTCAGGTGGTAGTGATGATGATGATAGTAGTAGTAGCCAGCTAGTTTTACAGTGTTGGGTTGGGTTTTTGCATCGTTGACGTTAGTAGAAGCTATGTACAGTATGCAGGGAGCAGATGAACCAGTTTGTGATTGGAACGGCCCAGCGGGGGGAGGGTGATGAACTGTAAGAATCCTTAGTGTTTGCATACAGTAAGTCCGATATTCTATCGTCTCTGGTGTAGCTTTTAACATTCTGGGTGAAGGTTGGGAGTGTGGAGGACAGGGAAACGTGATTGAAGTCACCAGAGATGGAGAGGAGGACCTGGAGGTGCGATGTCTACAGTTGTGAAACCACAGTGTGTAGTAGTTTGCATGCTGCTGCTGCATTGGCTGATTGGGGGATGTACACAGTTATCGCGATGGCATACAAGAATTCCCTTGGAAGATGATATGGCCCAAATGCTAACAGCTAACAAATCAATGTCTCTGGTGCAGCATTGCTCTTTTATACAGATGTGCCCTGGGTTACACCATCTGTTGTTCACAAACATCACTCTTCTGCTCTCCTTCGCTCTCCTGTCCGCTCTCCTGTCTGCTCTCAGCAGTTGAAAATTGTCCAGCACAACGTGCGAGTCCAGCAGGATCTCCGTTAGCCACATTTTGGTGAAACACATGAGGCTACACTCCCGGTACTCCCTCTGCAGTCTGTTTAGTGCTGTTACCTCTTCCACCGTATTTGGGAGGGCAGCTGTGGCTCAGGAGATAGAGCGGTCATCCACCAATCAGGAGGTCGGTGGTTCAATCCCTGGCCTCGACAGTCCAGTGCCGAAGTATCCTTGGGCAAGATACTGAACCCCAAACTGCCCCCGATGCTGTGCCATCGCTGTGTGAATTCATATGTACGTCACTTTGGATAAAAGCGTCTGCCAAATGAGTAATTGTAATTGTAATTGTAATCTCATGTTCCCCATAAAAAGAGATGGTACGGATGTTTTGTCCTGGCACTGCGCCCCAGCTCTACATCCCCTTCTCCTTCTCCTTATTTCCTTGGGGATCTCCAGTCTTTCCACTGGGAGTATGCTCATTTTGCTTAGTGCGATCAGCTGTTCCTGCGTGTTAACAGTGGACCTGAAATTCAATGTATCTCCTGAAGTTGATTGAAGTAATCCACAAAGCAGAAAACAGCAAATCACTAGTCTCACCATTTGTACATCCATACGTACGCAAGATCGACTGAGACTAGTGATGGAAAAACCATCATCCATAAAAAAGGCTTGTATGTGTTATCAGATGTTGTCCTCTGTGGGTCACTCTCAATATATGAGGAGAGTGGCAGAGGTTAGAGATGTGGTTTATGGCATGGAGAAGCAGGCTATATGCACCACAGATCAAATTCCTTTCACCTCCATATTTGAGTGAAGTGAGAAAATGTGATTTGAGTAATAAAGCACAAATTCCTTTTGATAATTTAGCTGGCACTCATTAAGTATAGAATAAGCAAAGAGTTTTCTTCAGTGTTGCCTTTATTGTCAGTAGTACTTTTTTTCAAATGGTAGGTGAATCACTTGGGAGGAAAAGGCTAGAAAATGTTTGGAAAAATATCTTCAGTCTTTTTTTCTCTCACAACCTTTCAGGATCTGAAGCTCTCAATTGAAACTTGCCGGATCTACAGTCTGTATCATTCCCTTCACCACTACAAGTATCACACCTTCCTGCATTGTAAAAAGGAGGTAAGGATGACGGCATAAATGCTAAAATGTATTAGGTCCAATTTTTTAATTTAATATTTTGCTCCAATATCCTATCTGTATTGTTGAGTATTCTAAAATTCTAAAACTGGCAATGTTGCACATACTCCGCTCTTGAAAAGTGTTGACCACGTTTTTGGGTCCCACCTGCCACTGCAGTTAATAATTGCACTGAAGTTGCCAAGATAACATATTGCATCACCTTACCCCCAAGTAGAACGTAGTGACAACCTCAATCTGGCTCACCAAGAAGTCAAAACAATCTGATATTACTGGAGATGATGGTTTGCACAACTACAATACTGTAACTCTTTACAAAATCAGTTTTGCACCACTGATGAATTTGGAATATATAATATTTTTTAGAAATTTTATTTATTTTATTTATTTATTTATTTATTTTTTATTAAAAATAAAAAACTGAAATATCGCATGGCCATAAGTATTCAGACCCTTTACTCGGTACTTTGTTGAGGCACTTTTGGTTGCGATTACACACACACACACACACACACACACACACACACACACACACACACTTAATCCTGAATATCTCATAACACAAAGTCCAGTGTCCTCCTTTTTTCATGCTGAAAATATCTTGTCTTTTCCTGTTTTCTGTCTCTTACCTTTTCTTTTGTCAGCAGCGTTATGAAATGCTTAAAATGTTCAGGATTTATGCTGGCATCAATGTGATATTTTTTTCTTTGCATGATCTCCAAGTACTTTTAAAGAATGCTTACAGTAGTCCACCATATCAGTCCTGGGACTCATTTCAGCTTTAACATGAGCAGTTTACAGCTCACCTAGCCTTAGCAGCATGAGCCCAATCACTCCTCTGAACCCATCCATAGTTAATGCTTTCACTTAGAGCTATAAGAAAAAGTTAAATGAGTCTCAGAGAATCCCCTGGTGACCCCACTCACTCCCACTGTCATGAGAATACTTCATTCTGATTGGCTTGTCATATTTCTGCTAACAACCAGTAAAAGTTAGTAATGTGATAGTTTGCCTGACAAAATTGTAGTAAAAATGTCTTCTTATGTGTTATGCCTTATTGATGACCATTTACTGCAAGAACTGCGCAAAACAACCCTAATGTACTATGAATAGGAATTTGATGTGAAAATTTCATCTCCTGACTATGTTTTTTTCTCTCACCCACTAAACAAAAATATTCTTATGTTTTAGTTATAAGCCAGTTGTTACAGCCTTGCATCTTTTGCTCTCCTTGTTTGGTTTTCTTTAGAGCTGCATTGTGGCCATTTTGCTGTATGTAACTGACCTGTTTTTTCCTGACCAGACGGACACTATTGAGCAGGCAGCGGAGGACCCTGGCCAAGAGGAGGTAGTGCAGCAGTGCATGGCAAACCAGGGCTGGCTGGAGAGCCTCTTTAACTCCTTCATGGAGTTGCTTAGCCTCAGTGCCAAGTCCTGAAGGATGACCACAGCCCCAGTCACCAAACTCACAAATCCACCTGCAGTGTTAAGTAGGTGGAGGCAACCAGAGTTTGTGAAACAAGAGAATTGCACTAGAAACATTGTATGGATGCTAGTAGTGCGTTGATTCTAGCAAGGACAGCTACCGTTGGTTTGTTCATGGAAGGTTTAACATTTAAAGTATTTGATTTATTTTTAAGTCCATTTTAAAGTACCTCTTGATTTCAAGAACCCTATTGAAAGATAGAGGATAGTGAAGTATGTCAGTGTGATGGATTTTCCTCCAAATTCAAAGAAAGGGAGGGAGGAGGGACCACAGGATGATTTGGTCAGCAGTGATTTTTGTCAAGACCTACTGAATATTGACAGACAGACACAAGCTGTCTCTAAATGTGTTTTGACAACCATGGTTTTTATAATTTATAGGCCTTCAAGGACATTTCTAAAAACGACTGTGTTGGTCTTTGATGGGATTGCTATTATTTTTGACAAATGTTTTAAGGGGGTATACATAAAATGGCCTACCTGCAATTTTTTGCTTCTATCAGACCACCGAAGGTAAAACTAGAGTTCAGTGAGACAGAAGTGAGTAAAAAAAAATATAATCTCTTATTTCTACCTGCCTCAGTTAGAAAGCAGTGATGATTGAGGAGAAATGTATTTAAAACTAAGCTATGTTATTTCTGTTTGTGTCAAAAGACAATGAGAGGATTTAATGCCTGGAAAGATTAGGAAAGAAAAAATAAAGTACGACTTTCTTTAAGGAAGTGTAAGTCGAAATGATCCAAAAGCATAAATGTCAGTGTTTAATGTTAGTCATTTTTATCTGTTTGTTGTTGATGGATATTTCCTATTATTTGACCTCTCAGAGGATATTCTTGCAGAGCAATTTTGTTGTTTCGATGTGTAAATATTGTACAGCTATTTCATTCTCTAGTTCCCAGTTGCTCTTCTGTACATGAAATTCCTGTATTTGACAAAATAAAAACTGTTCAAATGACAAATGTGATGATGAATAAAACACCTCTGCTCAAGTCATTTCACGAAAGTATGAACAATGCATGAGCAAGTGGATTTGAGCTGCTACAGAGGCACCGCAGAAAAGTTCCAGAAGGTAGGTTCACCAATCAGCTTTATTGCCATACAACACAGACTTGTATGATGAAATGCGATTGTTAATCAAATAACCTTCCAGTTTTTTTCTCTATGAACTAAGTTTGATCTTTGTTAAGAGAAGTAACCAGGGAATAGCTTACTTTTATATACATGGGAAACCTAGCTTCCAGTAATTCTGCACACAATTCATATGATACACATCCTAATCAGCATGAAGTCCAATCATAGTAAATAGTTTTGTTTTTCTTTAATATGGTTACAATGCTGTGGCATACTGTATCGTTTCCCTTGCAACTGCTTTATTCTCTTCAGTCAAAGGCGTAGGGGAAGGGCAATGAGCTGCCTTAAAGTCAAAGATATTGGATATACGCAAGTAGGGGTTCCACATTTGTAATTTTTGCGCTCTTTTTTTCTGTTATTTTTTGGACTTTTTGAGTCTGCCTTGGGAGACCCTCTCAGCCATGGCTCTATTGTCTACACACGGGACCAGCTGTTAGCCCTCAGACACACTGGACTGCTCCACACTGGGAAACCAGAGATTACAGCGGAGATAAGGAGGAAACGGAGAGGCTGTGGAGGGGGTCTCAAGCACCGGGAGTGAAGACGGAGATATAAACCATGTTTACTGGCCGTTATCATGGGAAATGTCCGCTCTCTTTCCAACAAGATGGACGAATTATCGGCGCTAGTAAGGCTGCAGTGGGAGTACAGGGACAGCAGTCTAATGTGTTTTTCGGAGACATGGCTGAACCAGGACACACTGGACTCTGTTGTCTCCTTAGATAGATTTACCCTTGTCCGTGCGGGCCGGAAAGTGGCAGAGAGCGGTAAGAAGAAAGGTGGTGGACTGTGTGTGTTTCTTAACAACAGATGGTGTAACCCTGGCCACATCACTGTTAAAGAGAAGCTCTGTAGCAGGGACATTGAGCTTCTTGCAGTCAGCGTTCAGCCGTATTACATTCCTCGGGAGTTCTCACATGTTATTGTGCTGACTGTGTACATCCTCCCGTCGGCTGATGCTGCTGCTGCCTGTGAGTGCATAAACAGC